>NW_008794890.1:275160-285106 GCF_000699145.1 Aptenodytes forsteri | reverse complement strand
CTCCCTCCCTCCCCCGCTTCCCCCCCCCCTTGCTGGATTGGTGAGTCAGATCAATTCGCAGGAGGGTACAAAACAGTGCAGTAGAAGGTAAGAGGTGGAGCTGACACCAGCAGTGGGAGGTAGGGACAGGATGCCCTGTTTTCACAGGTGAAATCCACAGCCAGAAAGAAAACGGAGAACAGCTCATCATAACTGTTAGGTTGCAGGTAAGGAGAGCTGTATTCTGTCCGGCTGCATCGTGCAAACAGCTCTCCTACAGGCAAGGACAGAGGGTTTCACTACAGAGTAAGACACCCCGTGTTTCAGCTGCAGCACTGATAATCCAGACGATAGCCTCTCGCACTTCTATCAGACTGTATTGCCCAATTTTACCACCACAGATCCTTCCACTATCACAACCTCAGTCAATATTAGGATGCTTCCATGTCAAATGAGTGATAGGTTTTTAAAGGACCACATTAATATCAACAGCTAATCTCATGCAAAACTAACAACTGCTTGTACTTCCAGAAAGCACAAATATTTGCACAGTGTGACCTCAGCTCCTAAGGTCTGATAAGTAACTAACAAATCAGTGTACATGTTTACACTAGACATTTTAGATATGTTAGGTAATGAGAACAAACTCAAAGCCTGGATAAGCCCTGCTAAGATTGCTTGGAACTGGAACTACAAAATTCAGAATTTATCATCATGCTATCCAAAACTAAACACATTCACTCAGCAAGAACTTGGGACTCATGAAAAATTATCAGAGTTGTGCATTCCTAATTCACATTATAAAGCCTCCCTATGTAAATACAGTCCTATTTTACTTGTATCTTCTCATCAGCTTGTATTATTTAAAACGTGGGACATTCACACAGATGGAAAAAAAAATAGGTCAGGCTTGAAACAAAAGCCAAGCCATTCCATTTTATTAGCAGATTAAACATGCAGAACTGTAATTTTAAATTCCAAGTACAGCAACTTAATGAAAACATTCTGAACACACAGATAAAAACTACTGCAAATTGTTGCAATCTTTAATTGCCATGTTGCCAAATGTCTTACTAAAAAGAGAACCAATAAAAAGTTTGTCAATCTGATTTGAAAATGCACAGAAAAGGACTATATTGCTTAGTGATCATATGGAATCTTGTATATAAATCTAGGCTTTTTCTAACATCAGCAGCCAATACAACAGTCCAGCATGTCTGAAATACTTAGATGATGAACATTTGCAAAATCTAGTCCTTTCATTTGCAAAGATCCTGCTTTTTAAGCAAATTTATTCATTTTCTGACACCAAATTTACATTACAAAACTCAGAAACATTTATGCATTTTCCTTTTACCTTCTGCATAACTACAATATTTACTACCAAAATACGTAAAGACCAAATAAAATAAGTGCACTATATTTAATGTAGTTATTCAAGCTGAATATCCTAAACATCATTTGATTGCTGCCACCTATTGTTGTTCCAAACATGTTGCAAGGAGCTAACCCTTTTCCCCTCCTGCCTCAACCCAATACTAGTACTCAGCTATTTTAAAAGCTTAGAAAGTTACTAACCCTTCACATACCGCATGTTATGTAAAGAAAGGAAAGCAGGGGAAAAATGAAGACATTGCAAAAAAGATTTTTTTTCTTTTGATTAATTTGGTTTAGTAATTCTACTGTAACTTCAAGTAAACACAGGGGGAACACAATTTCTGAATGGAAACCAACCAAATCAAATCAGTGAAGAGTAATTTCATCAGATGCCAGTATCAAAGAGCCCTAAGAATGCCTGTTTCACAGACTACCAATTCAACAACTTCATTAGTTGAAGAGATTTCAAAGCTTATGACTTCCAGCAGCATTATTACTACTTCTGTCTCTGCTATTGCTAAATATGCAACTGATAAGTCTATTTGGGCATGATAGCTGTAGAAGGAATGAATAAAGGTTGAAAATGAAGATGAATAAAGATGAATAAATCTAAAAAGATTGGCCATAGGCAAGCCACTTCCTTCCCTGCCCCCTTTCAGTTATGAATTGATAAATGCTGGCAAAATTCAAAGAATGCAAACAAACAAAACAAAAGAATACAAGTAAACAGAACAAAATACTTTATATATGTAAATACAGACATATACATATATATGTGTGTGTATATATACATATATATATTTTATATATATAAATTAAAACACGTGTGTATTACACTAACTTCTCCATTAATCTAAGTTTTGACTTTATACTAATAAGAGGAGAAATTCTGGAACAGTCATTTCTCACACAGTCCATTTAAAATGATAATTCTAGGTTGCCAAAGGCCACTTAATTCTGTCTCCTCCTAAATGTATACAGCTTCACAATGACATAATGTTCAGGCTCATCTAAAAGGTTAAAGAACAGGAAAAAGACACAAACTAATAAATCAGCCTAACAAAAGCTTTAGTCTGCAGAGCTTTAAGTATTAAAATGGAAACTTTGCCACTGAACATAAAATTTGGGAGGGTCATTATTTCAAAATCTTAATTCTCTGAATATCATGTAAATTAGAAGTTATTTTCAAAAAACTTGGGAGGTGAAAGAAGACCTCCCTCAAGTAGGCTGTGATTTCCCCTGTCAGTAGTCTTCATTCCTAAAGCCAGAACACAAACTCAAGAACTAGTAAGTCATCTCACTGAAGGCAAAATTTGGTCTGTTTCAAATTGGTAAGCCTCACCTCATTTGCTTTCTACAACAGGATACTAAAGGTGTCTAAAGAAAGATGTCCTAAAGACACTGAAATAAAGATACAAGTTAACATTTGCAAATTGAAGAGCAGATCAGCCACTGGACCTAAAGGCACCTACATTAAGGTAACTCGATTGCCAGGTGCTGGCCATTCACGTAGTGTAGGCACACATACTAGTTCTGCAATGAAGAGGAACTCACAACACACACACGTGCATGATGCTTTTGTTGAAGCACCCAACTACAAATATAGGAGCCTAAATTTCAGGAGACATCTCTGAAAACACAGGCATAGATGTCCAAACTGTTTTGTTATTAAAGAAACATGCTCCATGTTTACAGTAATCATCTATGGGACCACTGCTTAAAAATACAATATTTAGACAGTTAAATATTCTCAAGCAAAGGGAAAGTACTGATGTGACAGAGTCAATCTCAAGGCTCAAACAGGAAAATGGTGAATTCCTGCAAGGGGTGAATTACCACTTCTGGCTAGTCATCTGAAGTCTCCAACTCAGGTTCTTTTATGCACAAATATCAAAGGCTAATTCCAATGCTTATTAATGGATCAAAGCATCACCTACTCCACACAGCTGTTCCTTTGCATCTTCACTTACTTTACAGCCTTTATCTGTACGTTAATGCTAACAATCCCTCATCAAAATCCATTTAAAACTTCATTCGGCTTTGAACTGATAGATCCAATTATACCTAAGTGGCTAAAATGGAACCTGGCGCAGGTCCACAGTCAGCAGTTCAATCTCCAGTGTGCAGCAAAACTGATGTGAAAAGGCATCTCATAGAGCAACCTCAGATAGGAAAAGTGGACGAAAATGATGGAGGATATGGAAGATCTTTAAACTAGCTGCCTCTATTTAAGAAGCTGTCAAAGTAGGGATGATACACTGAAACAAAGGGAGGGCGTGCAGTAAAGGCTAGTTACAGTCAAAAACAGGGCTGTTGGGGAAATTGCCAAAGCTCGCTCCATTGACACTGCTCATCACAAATCACAACAGTGACTGAGATCAATATTACCACAAGGTGCCAAGCCACGTCTTTCATTTAGCTTCAGTGTCTGTCTTTGATATAATGAAGGCCTTCAAGATCAGCAATTAAGGTAGCTGTACTCCTAAATCCTGCCCCTCTTCACTTTAAGCCCCTTGCCTGCAGTCTCAGATTAGTTACATGTGACCTTTGAGCTGGCCACACAGGCTGCTGTTGCTAGAAGGAAAAAGCCCTCCCCTTCCTCCAACTCTGCACATCCCTCATTTCAGCTGCAGCGTGAGCACAGCAGCAAAATGATTCCTCCCACCCTGAGTGACAGCAAGGGGGAAGTTTGCAACAAGGAGCAGGAACCTCCCTGTCCAGGAGCAACTGGAATTGCTAGTTTGTATACCAGGAATGCACAAATATGTCTTCCATTAGAATCACCAAATTTTGCCTCTGGATTTGGAAGACCAGAGCATACAGATGACTGAACTGCTTCACGGGTAAGGAAGCAGCCTCAGCATATGTGCAGGCTAAGGCTAGCGACCAGGCAGTCACTCAACAAGTCAGATCAGCTTGCATAGCCAAGTGAAAACTAATATTCATTTGCACCATCAGAGTCACTGTTGGGTCAAAACAGGGAGCAGATCTGACTCCCAGAGTGGTACCCACTCACTAGTGCTGACAGAGGAGGCAAAAGCAGTACAGTGTCAGCATGGAGGGGAGAGGATGACTATTCCTTTCAGCGGCTGTCCACAGTTAACTACCTTAAGCTTCACATGCAATTGCATCTTAAATCCCAAGAGAGGTGGATCCAGGAAACCCCTGTTCTCTGCCAGCAAAACTCAGCTCTTTGACATGCAATCAATATAAGGTTGAGATTTAGAGATACAGTGATGTACCCTGACCCTCTGTAAGTCAAAAAGGATCTGAAATCTACACCCTGTTCAGGCTCTGAAACACCTTCCTTACATTCTCCTCACCTATTTTCCCCTCACTTCTTAGCCATAGTAAAGAAGCCAATAGCTCCAATGCTAAGGAACTCCAGGGTATGGAGAGTCAGCCTTGTTGCTCGAGATGAAGAATTAACAATTGGACAGAAGTCTGGAAGCCGGTCTCACACAGAGAGAGGAAGAGAAATGGGGAGAAGGGGAGGAGAAGACAGAATTTGCTGAGTTCCCTCAGATAAAAGATAATCCTGCAGTTAGACAGAAGATTAAGAAAAGGATGTTGTGGAAAGCATCTGACAGTTCCAGCACTCCAAGAGCAAGTGAAATGAACTGCTCACCTTAACTACATCTTCTGAAGGGGACGTGCCCACTTTTTGGACATGAAAGGATTTAATTACCCCAAGAAAAACAATTTGCAAAGACATCAACTCTGATCGAGGAAGGCCTTGAGATGCAGACTAGAGGAACCTCAGGAAGACTCTGAGAAAACAGTACTACACACTACTTCTACTTTTCTTCTGTTCCCAGGACATTCACTATTGACCACCGTTAGAAAGGACAGGCTGGGCCACACCCACAGTCATTTACCCCAGTAATGACACCACTGAGCAATCAAACAGCCACCTCATTACACCTGTCCCCACATGCTTGTACAGTTTGGGCTGTTGAGGTTTCCCATCTGCTATGAGCTGAGCTAACCGAAGTAGCTTGAGAGTCAGCCATGACTGCAAACACCTCCGAGCAATATCCCATGTTACGTTATTGTAATAAGCCTAACAAAAAAAACCAAACCAAAACAAAAAAAACGAGATGATGTCTCTCCTTGCAGACAGGGGAACGGCCCAACCCATCATAGTTGTTATACATCACTGTCCTCTTACTTTCTAATGCTTGCAAAGCCATGCTTCAGTTAGTGACCAGTCAATGTTTTTAACATTAGTTTATTTTATCTTTATATAGAGGAACAGTACACATGGCTATTAAAACTAAAATATGTAGTTCTGAAGAGGATGTCTATACGTTTACCCTGCTCACACGATTCAGAGTATGAAGTGAAAGAGCACACTCACTAACCAAGAAAATTCAGTGGGGATACCATTACTTTCCATGGTAAAGGGACAGGGGAAATGAGAAAGCTTATAAAACAACAAATAGCAGAAAGTCATGTTCTTACAGGATCTTTATGTCTTTAGGCACAAAGCTTAAAATAAGAGGTTGTAATGAAAATACTTCTCTTCTTTACCGTGATCAGACATCAATTTTCCATTTGCTACCATAAGACACATTGCTGCAGTTTCAACATCCTGCTGCCATCCATCCTTCTCTTGCCCCCCGCCCCATCCTCTTCTTTTCCCTCATACAGGTCCTGATTACTATAAAGTAACTTCAGATGGACCCTGGCAGCTCACTCTAACCACCTCCATCTATTGCTCTGATATCTTTTAACAGACAGCTTCCAAATCACATTCACGTATTTAAACACGTTAAAATCCAAGATACAGCAGAGCACAAGGAGCCAAGCGTTAAAGTCAGCTCTTCATCTTTCAAGCACTAGTGGTTTTTCTACAAACCAGAGAGCAGAAAACTGACAAATTTTGAAGTGTCTACTTCAGGAGCTGGCAGCAGAGAGGCAACAAGCCCTGTCTGACCAGAACTGACTCCTGCCACATGGATGCCCCTACACTGCTGCCAGCATGCTGAGTTCAAAGAGAGGTTATTAGCCAGACGCAGCATGTCTTTGGTACAACACTACAGCTGTAGTGTAGTGTACAGAGGTGATAAATCCACAGCCCAGCACACTTCAGATGGCTCTGCCAGGGTCAGCAGAGGCCTGGCTGGGCTTCCTGGCTTCTGCTCAGCATCAGCCCTCAGAGCCATCTCCTGTAGAGCTGCACCAAGATCTCTGCCCTGTAAATCCTCACGGTGGCTGTTCTGCAAAGATCAAGTCTCATGGCAAACACACCAAATCTGCTCGCAGGCTTGGCAGCACCTCAGCTAACCAGCCCTCCCAGAAACAACGCTGCTGGGAGCCCACTGGGGATGGACACTGACTATGCACAGAGCTAGCACTGGTGAACAGGATTTATCGGTCTGACTTCAAAGAAAAGCTGGCCCTGGAAGTCTCACACCTGAGACAATGCCCCTAAGCTAGTAAACTTGCCCAGACCTGAACTTATACTTCTTTCTCAGCACTGAGCTGCTCTTTCTAAGCCTCCATGGCACTGTTAACACATTCACCCCAATAAATGACGAAAGGATAATCGAGATTTACTCATGTTTAGGGAATACAACCCCCAGGGGGCAGCCAGAAACAGCAAACAAGCCGGAGGGTCTGAGAGGCTTTCATCTTATAAACTGGAGACCAAAGAGTTCTGATCTGGACTTTTTCCTCCCCTGCATTTAATGTGATTTTAGGCTCACTGAAATGCCCTAGGGATTTTCCCCACAGCACAGCTGTTACTCAAGTCTTACTCCCTGGGTCATCCCTACTGCAGACATACCAAGGGCATACTGAAAATCAGCATGACATGTCAACAAAGAGATAGCAACAAGGAAACCACCACGCAGGGACCAGCTGAGGCTCTTGTCCGATTCAATAACTATTTTGAAGTTACAGAAAGACAAATCCTGTTTTAGAAGTCAGCAAAAAATTAAAATCAGATTAAAAATTGACTCATCTATTTAGATATTTTTGCTATCAAGGTGTTACCGCTCATGCGCCACACATACGGCCTTGAAATTACCTACCTCCTATCATTTTCAGGTTCACCCTATTCTGGCAGAAATTAACAGACAGCTCAGACTGTTGAGTGTTTCTTTGCTATACAAGATGCTCAATTGCCATTTTAGGCTAGATACCTGCGACTTTGAGGTGTGAACTTACTGTTTACAATGTCACCCTGCAGCTGAAGAATTTGTGGAACAGGCATTGTGAGAATAACTATATCAAACTGTTCTGTCGGTCCCATTTTCCTGGAGACTTCCCATTTCCCATCTCGGAGAGAGATGTGAGTTACATGCTGTTCGTAGAAGACATCTGCACCTGCTTGGAAAAAGAAGTTAAAATATATGTAATAGTGAATTCCACAGAGAAAATGCAGAGTAGTTTCCCTTAGTAACTGGATGAGTTGCAAACAGCAAATCACACAGACAGTCTTAGGGCAAAGTTTCACAAATTAGGTTGAATCAGTTTAACAGCCAGCATATGACATTAAAAGAGGGGATCCTCATCAACTGAAAAGATCCTATCACTCCCCTGTGCTAGGGCTAGTATTCATCTGACTCCTCTCTGACATGATTCAGCTCAGTAAGCGGAGAGAAAATTACCAGCTGCTCTCTTTGTCATGTTTGTTTACTGTGGCTTTAGTGAGCTGAACCAATTCAGAGTGAAATCCAATGAGCGCAGGAGACAGCACAGAGTAAGCAACCAAAGCATACCCCCAGGAACTGGAAAAGAGAGCGCTGCCCTGTTAGCATCTCTCATATATCAGAAGACAGGAACGTAGTTAATTATTTGCAAGATTAGGGTCTGAAAAAACAGCTAATTAAATAAAGACAAAAACAATCACATGAAAGGAGCAAGGCTTGACTGCTCATAAAGCTAACATTTTTCAAACCAGAGTTAGTTAGTCACTAAACTGTACAAGTGGTTCTGCCACGTTACACTTAAAGCAGTAGTTACACACTTTAAACTAGCAGATGATCTTCTCCTTCAGTCTTTTCTAAAGGAGTTTCAACACAGTAGGCTCACGTACTGCATAAGCGCTCATTTCTACAAAACACAGGATGTAGCTCACTGCTATGTTCCCAGTTGCTCGGTTAAACAGCACGGTTAACTTAAGTACATGCTCGTGAAAAAACACCCACTCACTCACTTCATTCAAGTTGCAACTCAAATCTCTTCTCAACCATGATCTCACTGCCACTAAATTATCTCTGCCCTAATTGTGCTAGGTCTGACTTTCATATGCTAAAGCCAGCGGTGTAAATATAAGCTTGGCTCCTGATCCTACAGACATTGTATTTGTATAGAGATTTTTATATGCCAGCAGTGCAGCTGAAGTCAGTGAAGCGCTTGCAGGACTTGGAAATTTATAGAGCTCGCAGACATGTTTATCCATCTAAGCAAGTTCAAGACATACATAAACAAACAAGGAACTTGAACATTCTCATTGGAGATTTAAATTTGAAAGACAGTTCAAGAATGCCATCAAAAACACAATCATTAAAACCTTTCATTTCATATAAGGGCATCTAAAAAATTACCTGACTGTTTTAAATAAAACTTGACAACCGAGGAGATGCCCTGGGGTGCCATGTAATTGCACGAGCCTTCTTTCACTACCATTCCTTCAATGGGTGCAGTCAGCAGTTTCAAGATGCCATGAGACAGAAGTTCCTCGTAGAAGCTTAAAGGGAGCAAATGACACAGAGATGAAAATACACTGCATGGAAACCAACGGCAGCTGTCATTATTTTTCACAATTAAAGTTAAGACCGGCCTAACTTTCGAATTTAGAGAACAGTTTTTAACAACCTCATACAACCTGTGCTTCAAGCCAGGCTATGCATGAACAGGAACCATACTTATAAAATGACAAACTAACCTTGCTATTTTATTGGGGGCTGGCTTTTTACATAAGACCAAGGCTACCTACTATGCCTGTAATAGAAGCTATTAGCGGTTTGACCTGAAGGTTTCAGGACTAACTGTGGCAGGGGCATATACAACAGTTACTTAGAACTCTGAATATCAGTACAAACTGCATCACCACTGTGGAGCGCAGGAATATTCCAGCAGCTGGATGCAGGTGCCTGAAACACACCTGCCTTCTCCCTGATTTCCACACAAATTTCACATTTTTACATCACTGTTACATCACCATCCCCTTCCCCAGCCTACAGTGAACCATCATGTGTACCCAGCAAGCCCAAGCAGGCCCCACCAACGCGATCCTTCCCCCGCCCCCACAGCCTGCCACTGCCATTCTTCAGGGCAGAGACATCGTGTCCCCGCAAAGGCAAGACACCTCACATTTCTTTCATACCTAGCTTTCCTGTCACCTGCATAGCATTCAGGCGACTCTAAGGTGCATTAGCTCTTGAAAGCAAAGACCTCTGTGGATTTAAGCAGCGGGGCCACACCCGCCTGCGTTTCCTACGTGGGCAGATTTGCACCACGGGTGAAAACCGCCGAGCCGCGACACCCGTGGGATGGGATGGGCAGGGATGAGCAGGGCTGGGCAGGGCAGGGCAGGAAGGGCAAGCCGCTTCGCCGCCAAACCCGCCCGACCCCGCGT
>NW_008794890.1:265888-274727 GCF_000699145.1 Aptenodytes forsteri | reverse complement strand
CGTGGGCGGCTCAGCGGTGCACCTCCGCGGAGCGGGACGCCGGGGCCTGATCCGCGCCCGCGCTCCCCGGCCCCTCCGCCACCCCGCCCCGCCCCGCCCCGCCCCGCCCCGCCCCCGCCCCGCCCCGCCCATGGGCGGTGCGGAGACGCGCGGGAGGTGCGCACGCACGCCCATAGCCACGCACGCGTGGACGCACACGCCTCGGCAGGCACGCGCCCCTGAGCACGTAGCCATGCACGCGCACCCACATCTGCACACACACCCGTGCAAACACACCCCCTGCACGCACACCCGTGCACACACCCACCCCTGCACACACCCCATGCACATGCACACCCCTGCACACACACCCCTGCACACGCACTCACACCTGCACACACATCTGTGCACACGCACACCCCACATGCACACCCAAGCCCCTGCACACACACACCCCCGCACACGCACCCACACCTGCACACACACCCGTGCAAACACACCCCCTGCACGCACACCCATGCATGCACACACACCCGTGCACACACGCCCCTGCACACACACACACCCCTGCACAGACACCTGTGCACACGCACTCCCCACATGCACACCCAGGCCCCTTTGCACACACCCATGCACACCTCCCTGCACACAGACCTGTGCACACACATGCATGAACACACGTGCACACCCACGTGTGCACATACCCCTGCACACACATGTGCACACACACGTGCACACACCCCCCCGCATGCACACCCCACACACACACCTGTGCACACCCCCTGCACACACACCAATGCACACACACCCATGCACACACACACACCTTGCACACTTGCCCCTACACACGCACCCCCCTGCATGCACACCCATGCATACACACACACCCCTGCACAGCCACCTGCGAGCACACGCACCCCCTCCTGCACACGTACATGTGCACACACACAGCCTTGCACATACCCCCATGCACACACACACCCCCTAGCACACACACATGCGTGCACACACACACACCCTGCATGCACACCTGTGCTCACACATGCACCGTTGTATGCACAGCTGTGCTTACACACCCCCCTCCCGCACACCCACAGGTGCCTCCTGGGGCAGGGGATGCCCCAGCCCCTGGCCACCTTGGTGGCCTCTGCCCATCTCACCCCACTCTGCCCTTGGCGCTCCTCCTCCTCCCCGAAATGCACGAGGCTCCTGGCAGCCCCTTGCTCCTCTCTCAGCCCCAGCCCCGACCTCATCCTCCCAGTGAGGGACGCAAGTGCTGGAGGGCTAAGGAGGAGGTGAGCACAGCAGCACAAGGACCCCTGTGCAGAGAGAAAGGCCAGTGTGGAGTATTGGCCACAGTGACAGCAGCCTCTTGGGATGAGACCAAAGAAGTGACTGGTGCAATATATGAACAGGTCTAAGGGACATCACCAAGCTTTATAGCGGGACAAGCTGTTACTTGGAGGGGCTGATAGCTGCTGAGCTCCTCTTCTCAGGATGGTCGGATGCCAAGAGCTAAAGAAGCCTGTGAAAGGCCATGCTCCACCTTGCCGAGAGAAAGTGGTCAAGCAAGGAGCTGCAAGGAGTAAATAGAGCTGTTAAAATGGCAGATTAGACACTGTTAATTGTGAAAACCCAACTGATAATCCACCAGGATGATCAGTTATGGGCAGTGAAATACGTACTTGAACCAATGTCTTGCCAAAAGACCTCTGCCCCCAACGAGTCTTAAGTGCTGTGCATCTACCTGGCATGTGTTGAGTTTTAAGTAGCGTGGAGTGTTGAGTAACGATGCTTGACCTACTCGATGAACTTCTGCAATGACGTGACTGGCCTGGTAGATGAGGCAAGAGCAGTGGATATTGTCTACCTGGACATCACTAAGGCCTTTCACACTGTCTCCCGTAAGATCCTCATAGAGAAGCTGTTGCTGTAGGGGCTGGATGAGCAGGCTGGATGAGGTGGGTTGAAAACTGACTGAATGGCTGGGCCCAGAGCATGGTGATCAGCAGTGCAAAGTCTGGTTGGAGGCCATTGACCAGTGGTGTGCCCCAGGGGTCAATACTGGGTCCAGTCCTGTTTGACATCTTCAGTAATGCTCTGGATGGTGGGGCAGAGTGTACCCCCAGCAAGTTTGCAGATCACACCAAAGTAGGAGGAGTGGCTGATATGCCAGAGGGTCATGCTGCCATCCAGAGGGACCTCGACAGGCTGGAAAAATGGACAGGAACATCATGAAGTTCAAAAAGGGGAAGTACAAAGTCCTGCACCTGGGGAGGAACAGTCCCATGCACCACTACATGCTGAGGGCCACCCAACTGGAAAGCAGGACCTGGCGGTCCTGGTGGACACCAAGTTGAACATGAGCCAGCAATGTGTCCTTCTGCAAAGAAGGCGAATGGTGTCCCTGGGCTGCATTAAGAGGAGTGTTGGCAGCAGGTTGAGGGAGGTGACCCTTCCCCCCTACTCAGCACTGGTGAGGCCAGACCTGCAGTGCTGCGTCCAGTTCTGGGCTTCCTAGTACAAGCGAAAGTCCAACTGGAGAGAATCCAGCAAAGGACCACTAAAATGATTAGGGTGCCAGAGCATCTCTCCTATGAGGAAAGACTGAGAGAGGTGGGACTTCAGCCGGGAGAAGAGAAGGCTCAAAGGGGGAATCTCATAGGTACCTGAAGGGTGGGTGCAAAGAGGACGGACCCAGGCTCTTCTCAGTGGTGCCCAATGACAGGACCAGAGGCAATGGGCAAAAATTAAACACCAGAGGTTCCCTCTGAACATCAGGAAACACTTGTTTACTGTGAGAGTGACCAAGCACTGGTGCAGGTTGCCCAGGATAGAATCTCCATCCTTGGAGATATTCAGAAGCCATCTGGACATGGTCCTGGGCAACCAGCTTTAGGAGGCCCTGCATGAGTGGGGGGGTGGACAAGATGACATCCAGAGGTCCCTTCCAACCTCAACCAGTCTGTGATTCTGTGATAAGCCATCTCTGCCATGGGATTGACTTCGTCCCAACACCAGTCATCCAGGAATGCTCTGGAACTGGGTCTGATCCACCCTACTGAACAGCTTCTAGCATAATCAAAACCTGCCCACCTGGAAGTGCTCCCAGCAGGAATTGCTTGAGGGTGTGACAGCTTCCAGAAAGTGTCGATGGGCTGTCTCCAACACCTGGAGTTTTTGTGTAAGCATGCGTGGCAGTAGCTTGTATTTTGCAAGAAGCTATGGCTTGATGTTAGGAAAGTGGGATCCTGAGATGCTGAGACTGGAGTAGATAGTGCTGAGGGGTGGTGGCATGTGTGCACCGCCTCTGCCTGGGGAAAGATGAAATTTCTGGACAATAGTTACAGAAGACATCCGCCAGGAGGTGACAACCAGCAGTTTCTAAGGACATCTTCATTGGCCTGATAATGCTTCTTGGAGCCCACAGGCAGGAGCTGAAGGATTTTCGCCCTGCCTGTTGTCGTCATTGCAGAGCTGCCCCTCTCATCTTTAATGCACTGCCAGCAGTTTGTCTGGTAGCCACAACTCAGGAAAACAAGTTCCCATCCTGCCAGCCTTGAGAGTGGGTGACAGGGTAATCCAAGTATTTGGATTACTATCCTTACCTAGCTGCGTAGGTGAGAGAAGTTCCAAAGGACTGCTGATAGAATCACTGTGGTATGGGGGACACCACAACCTGACACTTTGGCATAGGTGTTTAGCAGCAGATTGATGTAAAGTGCCTTATGTGGAGCTCTTTGCACCTAAGGGACAGGGTTTACCTGCTGAGGGTGTTGATACTCATCAATCTTCAATGGGAGCTCCAAGTTGACCTCAAGGCTAAATTTAATAGGCACTCCTTGGAGAGAAGTTGGAGCCCCGTCTCCCCTTGCCATGTGAGTTGTGGGGCAGTCGTGGAGGAGAACAGGTGTTCAGTCTGGGGCTTCCTCATTTTTTTTAAAAAAAGATTGACCATATAACTGACCCTTCAACATGTAAGAGTTTAGAGCTGTGAATTCTGATTTGGTGGGAGGTTTTCTCTTCTTGGCACTGTTTCCCTGGGAAGAAGCGTCAGGAGGTTATGTCCCCCTTCTCAGTACCTCCTACGGAGAGTACCAGTTGGCACCTTGCTCTGCACCCCGCCTGCTGTGGATCACCTCCGATACCCCCTCTCTCCATGCACCACGCTGATGGCTCAGGCAGCAGTTCAGAGCTGGCCATTCTCTTTGGGCATCAGGTGCCTAGGATATAGATGTGTCAAAGCTGAAGTCCACTGTGGTCCTAGGGCTTGGGGCATCTCTGGCTTTTCATTCAGCTCAGGGGCATGGGAGGTCCTGAATGGAATTCAGTTGTAGCTGCTGTCTTTTAAAAGACCTGCTGGACTGCACGGTTGTACATCTGCCAGGGGGCTGGGCAGTGGTTTGTCACTACAATTTACTTGTTTATTCATGAAAAGGAGATTTCTCAAACCTCATAAATGTTTGGCCTACAACCAAATGGTCTGTATGTTAAATGTGCTTGGGAATGGTTTATTGTACTGGATGGTTATCTGGATTCTCACTGCCAGCTTAATTTGCAAGAGAGTTCAGTAGAATTTTTTAAATGTTCATTTTCTTGCGAAGCTGTGGCCTGGTAAAAGCAGGTAGGAAGGTAGTCATAGAAGAGTATTAAGACAGTCAAAGATCTGAGACCAAAAGAGAAATATCAAGAATTAAGACAGAATCTTTGGCAGTAATTTTATAGAAAATATGATTATTAAACTGGAGCACGATGGATAGTGAAAGCACCTAAAGAAGAACAGTACATTGCAATGGAAAAAGCTCTGTGCTCACTGGTGAACATGCCGTGTGGACTGCTTGCAAAGAAAGCAAGAGTGCTGCAAGAAAGGGCTGCATAACTTGGGTGAGAACTCTTGGATGTATGACATGTTTCTGCTTTGGGGCCAAGCACCTGCCTGAAGTATGTGCCGGTGGCAGGCAGCCCTGGATGAGGGCAGGGCACGATAATGCTCTGATTAGGAGCTGTGGCATGGCAGCCTTACTGGAAAGGACCTCGGAGGGGTGGCGGACACCAAACTGAACACGAGCCAACAATGTGCTCTCACTGCAAAGGTGGAGAACCACAGTCTGGGCTACAGGAGCAGACAGGTGGCTGCCTGGTCTCAGTTAGTTATCACCCCCACTGTTTGGTGCAAGGGAGGCCGCATCTGGATGCTAGGTCCAGTTTTGGTCTGCCTGGTGTGAGGGATGTGGTGATACCGGTGATGACCCATAGAGGCTGACAAACTGGCAGCAACCCTACAATGGGAGGTGGATGGAGCTGAGTTTATTGGGTCTGGCCATGGGTAGGCTGAGAGCGGTCTGAGAGCTGCCTGTGACTCCTTGGAGGGCAAAAGGTGATAGAAAGATATGCCTCTTTGTATTGGCAGATGATATGATAAGGGAAAATGTTGTTGCACCTTTGGATGTTGACGCTAGATGTGTGGAAATGCTTCTTTCTCTGGGGACCGGGGAGCAGCCCTGGGACGGTCACCACAGAGGTGGGAGATCTCCAGCCTGGGTGATTTCCAAAACAACTACTCAAAGCCAGGGCCAATCTGATCCAGTACTGGGAATAGTCTTGTTTCTAGTGGAACAGTGGATAAAGACCTCTAGAGATCCTTTCCCACCAATACTTCTTTGATGTCACGACTATGTAATGAAGCTCAAGGGCCTCTCCTTGATCCCATTCAACCTCTACAGTGATGATGCTTCAGCAGGAGCTGTATATGACCTTTGAGAGGCCTGAGCATCTTGCAAGACCTGTGATAATGTCTCACTCTTCAAGTGCTATGGGATTCTTATGACTATGAGTGCAACCTTAGTGTTGCATCTTTCAGGGAGGACAGTGCCTCCAGATAAGTGTGACCAGAGTTGCTCTGCCCTTTCCCTGGAGTATAGACTTCCGTTATCTGTTTCCTCGGAAAGTGAAAGTCAAAGGTGTCTTACTCAGTGAAGTGTGGCTTCTGTACCCTAAAAGCAAGACACTCTTAACCTCCAAATCTCTAAATGATGGACCAATGTTCTACTATGGCTATGTTTAAAGAGTGTGACCAATTGCCAAATCTAAGTGCATGTCTTGGACACATCTCAGGTCCACTCCAGGTAGACAGCCAGAAGACATCTTTCCCTCTTGAGCCTGCACTGTGATTTCCAAAGCAAAACAATCCAGGAAGGCAGGGCAGAAGACAACCACAGCCCTGACATGGGTAATGGAGAAGGATAACTATCCCTGCCTGCAGTGTGTATGTAGGATAGGATGCTTAGGCACTCTTTGTACTTTCCTGTAAGGGTGTGAAGAACAAGGATTTTGTGGTGGGTTGACCCCAGCCAACAGCTAAGCACCCACACAGCTACTCGCTCACTCCACCCCCCACCCCCAAGTGGGACAGGTGGAGGGAATAGGAAGAGCAAAAGCAAGAAAACTGGGTTGAGAGAGAGACAGTTTAGTAAGTGAAGGAAAGAGAATAAAATCAAATGATGCCAAGGCAATCACTCACCACCTCCCATGAGCAGACCAATGCCCAGCCAGTCTTCAAGTGACAGCTACCCTGGAAGACAACACCCCCCTCTCCAGTTTTTATTGCTGAGCATGACATTGTATGGTATGGAGCATTGCTTTGGCCAATTGGCTGTGTCCCATCCCTGTGCTGTGAAGAAAGTTAACTCCATCCCAGCCAGACCCGGTACAGATGTTTTTAGACTGTTGCCTGGAATTTAATCTCCAGCTCACATTTAACAGCTCTGTCCATAACATCATATAACAAAGGGTTGTAGAGCTCTGTCTGGCACATCATCATTTCTAAAACACAAGATCTGCCATTGGAAATCCATTTTAGACTTCAATCTTCCCTTGTAATAACTTAATTATTTCTCTTGTAATAGATAAATAAATGGTCATTGAAATGTGAAGCTGGAAACTTTCTTCAGAGTTATCAATTAAATCACTTTATTGATGGAAATCACCTTTAAACGTCCATAGTTATTTGACTCTACCTAAACAGCCGGCCTGCACAAACAAATTCTGGGTACTTTCTAAACTATGGTATTGCCTAATGATTTATATGTTTAATATCTCAGTGTGTTTACATTTAGTCTTCTCTGTTCTTGCTACTCCACCTTCCAGACAGTTCAAATAGAGTTGTCTTAAGAGAGATGAAGAGCGCTGTGCCGCGCACCAGCAAGAAGTGACGATCAGTCCTCTGCTGCCGCCGTGTGCCCCGTCTCCGTCTCCTCTGCATGCCAGGCATCACTTCCCTGTACTGTCATACTGTCTATCCATCCAAGGGGCTGACATCTCCCCATCTCCTTCTGCAGGAGCTGTGAGACCCCTCAGCTGGGCTGATAGCCTTTGCTTTTATAAAGGTGAGTGTGGGAAAAACATTGGTAAAGCTGGGTCTCTTTCTAAGTGTGGATGTGGATGGTGTTTATGGCTCCAACTGAAGGAAAACAACTCCAACCCAACTGCCTGTGTTTGTCTGAGAACAGGGGACCAAAATCTGATTTGCTGGGTCAGATCTAGAGGTTAGTCCAGCCCAGTTTTCTCTGCCTGGTGGTCCATCACCTTGTGGTCACTAACATCTACAGCTGTTGTTGGAAGGAATAACCCTTCCCAGTCCTTTCAGTATCTGTTTATGGACCTATTGCCCATAACTTTGTGTAAAACCTCCTGCTGTTCCCATTTGCCTTCACCACCTCTTGTGGCAGGTGCACTGTCCAGTGTACAAAGTACTTTTTTAAACTGTGTTAAAGCCAGTATCATTAAGTGACGTCTAGATCTGCTGGAAGGTACATTGCTCCCAAGTAAGGTGATACAATTCACACATAGATTTGCACTTATAAATGTCCTTCTCTGAATTAAATGTAATCAATTCTTATCTTTTTCACTATGATCAAGGGGAAGGGCAAGTGATTAGAGATTTTCTTTTCATTTTTTTATTTAGGGAGTGAACGCAGTGTTGGTCCTTATTCAATTGATCAAAATCAACCTGCTATCCTCTCTCTGACTCCTGGATAGACTTGGACAGTTGTGTTAACAGGTGATGCGAACACCATAGCAATGTTACAAAGCTATCCCTCTCAGTCATACCCTTTCCTGTAATGCAGCTGGGAAGAGATAGGGGAGAAGTGGCTTGCACTGTGTCATAACTGATGTGACAAGTAACACCCTACATCCTTTGTGAATTGGTAAGAGAAAGTCTGACTTGGGATCTGCAGTTTGTGCTGGTGCCTCTGGTGTTCTCCCTGTGCCCCTCTGAGCAGAGTCTGGCCCCAGCATCTCCGGGACCCCTTTGGGAAGGGGGAGATGCTGTTGGATCCCCCTTCACCTCCTCATCTCCAGCTGAGCAAGCCCAGCTCCCCCAGCCTCTCCTGACCTCCACCCCACCAATGCAGTAGCCCTGTACAGGACTCGGTCCAGTTTGTTATGTAGGTGTTGTACTGTGTACCCTAAAAGTCCCAGTATGGAGCTGTGGCCTCCCCAGTGCGCAGCAGAGGCAAAAGCCTCTTCCCTGGACCTACTGTATGGACCTACATGCTCACATGCTCACAAGGCATGAGCGGGACAATCAGGGGATCAGGCCCAGCCAGCACGGATTCATGAAAGGCAGGTCCTGCTTGACCAACCTGATCTCCTTCTATGACCAGGTGACCCGCCTAGTGGATGAGGGAAAGGCTGTGGATGTGGTCTACCTGGACTTCAGCAAGGCCTTTGACACCGTCTCCCACAGCATTCTCTTAGAGAAGCTGGCAGCTCATGGCTTAGACAGGTGTACTCTGCGCTGGGTCAAAAACTGGCTGGACGGCCGGGCCCAGAGAGTTGTGGTGAATGGAGTCACATC
>NW_008794890.1:245157-265134 GCF_000699145.1 Aptenodytes forsteri | reverse complement strand
GTCTCTTCTCCCAAGTAACAAGCGATAGGACAAGAGGAAATGGCCTCAAGTTGTGCCAGGGGAGGTTTAGATGACGTGAGGAAAAATTTCTTTACTGAAAGAGTGGTGAAACATTGGAACAGGCTGCCCAGGGAAGTGGTGGAGTCCCCATCCCTGGAGGTATTTAAAAGACGAGTAGATGAGGCACTTAGGGACATGGTTTAGTGGGCATGGTGGTGTTGGGTTGACGGTTGGACTCGATGATCTTAGAGGTCTTTTCCAACCTCAATGATTCTATGATTCTATACTGCCTGTGCTCTGGCCAGTGCAGCCTTCATCACTGCCAGGGTGCAGTCTTGGTAATCTTATTGTCCCCTGCAATTCCCACCTCCTTCTCCTCAAGCTGATTTTTGTCTGGTGTGTTTCTTTTTACCTTGTCTACCCACCTGGTACTGTGGCATGGGCTTTTTTTCCTCCCATGTGCATGATTTCACATTTCTCTGGCTTGTGTGTCTTGCTGAGATGAGAAACCTGTAGCTATTTACTGAAGGTGATGTGGGAGACAGTGTTTGCACAGCTGTCAGTCTGCTGCGGGGACCATGTGGTGAACACTGGAATTTCCTGTTTAAACTGGGAGTCCACAGTACTGTAATGGATTGTTTTTAAAGCCATAATTAAATGTTCAGTGATTTTCTGTCTGAGATGCCTTGCCTTGCAGTCCTGCAATTCCTGTAGAAAGCACCAAGATGCCCTTGAGCTCCAGCAGATAATTGCACTACACACTGGGGTTCAAAGGTGTTTTCTGGTGTCTTTTGGACAGGAGCAGATATATTAGACAAAAATAACAGAAAAAAAAGATCATGCATGTGATGTTACATTTTAATACACTTGCAATTTCCAATGGTCTGTAGAGCATTGCAAGGATTGCTGCCTTGAATTCTCCTGGAATTCCTGAAAGTCTGTTCCACCTCCCTGAAAATATCCCAGTTGAGATGTGTTTCCTGAGCCACTGGACATGCATTAATGCTTTAAGCGGTCATCTAGGCCACCAGACTAAGTCTGAGTCCTACCTAGGATGTTTTCCTGCCCACATCTCTCCTTTCACTGCTGGAAATCACCCGTTGTTAGCTTACAGTGAAAGCACAGGTTGTTCTTCCCCATGTGCTGCTGGGTTTCCTGGGCTTTGATTGGTGAGCAGTGTTTCTCTCTAGACATCAAGCAATCATCTAAGTGGTATGAAATCAAAATCTGGTAAGTGCGGATCTGGTTTGAGGCTCCCTGCTTCCGATGGCACTGGCACTGTGGATGTGTTGTTCTAGGCGAAACGAGGATGTGGCTGGCTCTAGCTCTGACGTCCGTGGCCCATGGGATGGTATCCAGGCAATGCCTCTTTAATTTTCCATGTTCTAAGAATCCAGAAGCATGGATGAACATTGTAATTATGATGGCATTGGAGCAGAGGCAGTAAGTGTCTGGGAAACAGCCAGTATAAAATACTGATAGTTAAACACTACGTTTTACAGATTACCTTGAAGGCAAGCATCATGGAGCCTTGAAAACATTATTCTTTGCTTTTTTCTTCTTGCAGAGTGAAATGGTCTCTTTCTGGGGATACTCCAGTGAGGAGTATGATGTGGTGACAGAAGATGGCTATATCCTTCAGCTAAACAGAATTCCTTATGAGAGAGAAAGTGCTGGAAGCCAAGGTAAAATTGATATGTGTCATACAGGAAACCCACACCTTATGCTGTTGTCTTCCGACTGGGATACCAGGGCTCGTGCAAGAGGGTTTTCAACGTTCCCCATGGCTTGGTATCTGTAGCCTCTGTTTTGATCAATAAGAATTTGTAGGGAAGGCTGATCCCTTGCAGTGATGTTTTCTCATCCTGCATGGAGACCTGAGCATGGGTGATGCACCAGGCATGCTGCAGTCCTAGCAATGAGAAGCAGCCCATCCATCCTAACCACTGGTGCCTCACACACACCTTGGATTTTCTCTGGGAGCCTGGCTTCTAATATGTGGTCCTGCAGCCATGTGTTAGATCAGCAGACCGGTTTGATATTCCTTGAGGAGCTTCCAGAGGACCCTCTTGTCCTGTGAGAAGTGACAACTGGGAGGCTCTATATCCATGAAAAGGTGCATCTTATCCTATCACGTCTCCAGGCATCTCCATGTTTGCCTACAGAGCTCCCTGGGCAGCCCAGGTTCTGCTAAGGCTTGCAGCAAAGCCTCTCTGCCAAAAGCCTGCTGAGATGCAGAGTGTAGGTACTGCTCTGCTTGTGTCTCTGAAAATACCCAGCAGACAGTGTCCTTGGAGACAAAAGCAGATGCTGTGAGGTGTCTCTGAAATAGTAATATCGCATTATGTATTATACATATTTATGATAGAAATGAGGGACCTGCTACAGGGTGTGGGAGGCAAGGGTTCAATTCTCTTCCCCATCTCTGGGTGTTCAAACCTTTCCCTCCCAGCCCTGAGAGCATGGCCGAAGCAACGGTAGGTCAGATGGAAAAACTTATTCTGCCTCCTAGTGAAATTTGTCACTCCAGCAAAGAACGCACGAGCACATCTTGGTGGGCATGGCTGGAGATGGGGAAGACCTTCCAGCATTGTTCAGGGGTTAGAGAAAATAAGGAGCATGGGAAGACTTTGGGGTTTTTTATACTGTCCCCCAACTCTAGGTGTTCATTTTCTTAATGATAGGTCATCTGCAGAGGAAGTGGGAAGGGTGTTGGGCATAAAAGGCAAAGTGCTCTGAGATATGGTGCACCCAGTGCATCTGCTACATAGCAAACCTGTTTTGCTGAAATCAAGGGGAACAGACCTACCTAACACTGACACAAACCTCCGTACACTTTGGCTGCCATAATTAATGAGGAAAAGAGTCCCTAAACTGTCTCAAATGATGACAGACAGCATTAAAAAAAAAAAGTCATCATGATGCCTGTCTTCCAGGTTGAAGGCCCGTCACATTTCTGCAACATGGTTTATTTGGAGAAGGCAGCATATGGGTTACCAATTTGGCCAACAACAGCCTGGGCTTCATTCTCACAGATGCTGGCTACAACATTTGGATACGCAACACCAGAGGGAACAGTTGGTCTAAGTGACATCTGGTCCTGTCTCCCAAATGGGAGGAATTCTGGGCTTTCAGGTAAACGGGTAGTTTGAGGATCTCAGAAACAACTGACTTCTTTCGTCTTCAAAAGGTGATGCTGCCCTAGCTCGGGGAGAAATGAACCAGGCTGAACTGAAGCACATCCACTTATTTTAGGTGAAAACCCCATGTGCTTACCCAAGGACACACTCAGTAGGATGAAGAAGTTTGTGGGGTTGTCCTGCCCTCCTCGCTGGTTTTGTGGTTTGTTGGTGATGGTTGTTCAGATGTAGATGCTATGCCTCTCGTTAAGATGACTAATCTTCCTTCTGCAGCTTTGATGAAATGGCTAAATATGACCTCCCGGCAATTATAAACTCTATTGAACAGAAAACTGGGCAGAAGCAGTTATATTATATCGGCCATTCTCAAGGCACCACTATAGGTAAGTGGGTCTTTTTTACTGATCTTGATGACAGTATAGGATGTCTACGTTATCTTTGGGATTTGTAAAACAGTTCTTAATGAAGTTAAGCTGTATACATGAATGTCTTGAAAGAGTGAGCTGTTTTTTTCTTCTTTGCATTTTTTTTCAGCTTTTATAGCCTTTTCCACTATTCCTCAGCTGGCTCAGAAAATCAAGATGTACTTTGCTTTAGCACTTGTGGCCACAGTTATATTTGTTCAAAGTCCATTTAAAAAGCTCGCATTCTTTTCTGACTATGGGCTTAAGGTACCTTGGTCCAGACTATATTCTTCATAGCCAAAATAAATGTAGTTTTTCATAGGGATTGTGAAATTACCTACAGAGTGTATTTCAAATCATTTCCAGAGAGCGGAACTCCATGTTCCATCTGTTTTCATAATGAAGGGAATCACACATCTTAGTCCAGAGTCTTTCTGTCCTGTCCTGTTTACTCCCCAAAATGTTCTGGCAGAATTATAGCCAAGAGAGCTAGTGGTATGGGCAGATGTGCACACAGCAAGTGTCAAAACATTGGCAAATAAAACCAATGCGGAGACTGTGAATTTAACACATTTAACGCAAGAGTACAATGAATGTAAGAGGCCATGGATGTGAAAACCATGGAACAGAAGCATTTAATGAGGTGCAAGGAAGAGTCCACTCATGGGCAACCTCGCACCTCAATATGGGGGTAAAATAGAAGCTATGAAGCGGTGGTGCTTTGAGGAAAAGCATGACCTGTCTTTGTATTTTATGAGTACCTTTGCAATTTTACAGGAGATGTTTGGCACCAAAGAGTTCCTACCACACACTGCCTTGGGTGAGCTGGTCCTTTTCAAATTCTGTGCCTGCTCAAAGACCTGCAAGAGCATCTTGTCTATGCTCTTTGGATTTAACTGGAAGAACATAAACATGGTATGTAGGAATAAATCTGCAGAGGGCCCTCAGTGTCATTCTGAAGGACAAAGCCTTGGCTGCCCTGTTTCGTGGAGCCAGGTGAAACCCGTTGTGAAATGCGCTTTTTTCCTTTAGAGCCGAGTAGATGTGTACGCGGCACACTCCCCAGCGGGGACTTCAGTACAAAATGTAATCCACTGGTTGCAGGTAAACCTTCCCAGCTACTTTCCTATGTAAAACAGAGTACGGAGTATTTTAATGGTTCTTTGTGGCCAGTCTCTTGTGTTGGTTGCTGCAACACATCAGTGGTATCTTTGTTGGTTTTGTTTTCACCCCTTCATAAAGTGCTCGGCAGCTTCTTGAGCTGCCTGTACATCATCAGGTAGAGTGGCCCCAAAGGAGTGGATCTGCAAAGAGAAACATTTGGAGCTGAGGACCCTGCATCCACAGCAGGCACATTTCAGGGGTCTTATTTCAGACTAGCTGCAGTCTTGCCCTGCAGCCCGAGTGCTGTTAGCGGTCAAACTGCAACAGGGATTCTCCCAGACAGCATCCAGTTAAGCTTATTACCAATTAAGCTGATTATTTCTCCTTCTTCCCATTGTGGGCATGGAGAAGTCACTACCAGAGCCCCTCTGACACTGAAATTGTGCTATGCTGCCCTCATTCTCTCTTCCCTAGGCTAAATGTACACAGCTGTTTGCACATTTCTTTGTAGATTGTGGATTCAAATGGCCTCTTCTTGATCTCTCCTGGACCCTCACCAGTTCATGCATCTTCTCTGAAGTGCGTGCCACAGGCTGTATGCGAAGCACAGCTTCTTCCTAGTGTGGCACTCCTACTCAGAGACCCCAAAATAGCATTGTGGTTTTTGTAGCAAGAACACACACTCCATTTTCTGAAGTGCTGTTGCTCAGTGGTGTTAGTCCTCATTCTGTATATGTCCACCAGTTTTTCTTTTCTATGTATAATTTTTTATAAGATTCTTTACTGGCCTTCAGCTTATCTGATGAGCAGTGAGTGACAAAGAGCAAAACTAGGGGCAATGCACACAAATTACAGCCCAGGGGGATAATGTTGGAGGTGGGGAATCCTTCTTCCCCCGGAGTGGGGAGCAGCTCTGGGACAGGTGCCCAGGGAGATGGGGGTCTCCATATTAGGGGGGGCTCGGGTCCTGGCGGGGTCAAGCCATGGCCACCCTGACCTTGTATTGCTGATAGGCCTGCTCCAGTTAGACAAGAGATGTTCAGAGACTGCTTCCAACCAACACATCTTTGATAGTATCATTTCAGGCCAATTCTTCAGTCTACAAGGAATGTTTTGAGTTCTAATCCCATTTTCTAGAACATTTTAATTTCCTCCCATCCTGGTCTTAACCACAAACCATATAAATATAATCTCTGTTCATTTATCCAAATTAATGACAATAATTAGTTGTACTGGGCCTATGGCAGACGTGTGAGATGAGATAGATGATACACTTGAAAAATCTTGCCAGTTCAATGATGAAAACCAACTTTTGAGTTTCCTCTTTTAAACTGATTGCACCCCCCCCATGGAACTATGATTTCGTTTAGACCATTGCATGTCTGAATTTGCTGCAGGGAGTTCAAAGCGGTGCACTGAGAGCTTATGATGGGGGGGCATGTATAACAGTCTTTGCTATAGACAGGTAAGCTGCTTCAAATGGCCAAGGTCATGGTCTTCCCTTTCACTTACACATTCTGTTCCTATTCATGCCTGGTGCGGTTCCTCTGAATTTGTTGTCTCTCTTCACAAATTGGGCATGCAAGTAGCAAGTCAGCAGTTCCGCTTGGAACAACAGTATTTTCAATTCTAAACTCTATTTTACAAATACCTTCTAAATGGAATAAAGTATTAGATGCTTTCCACTTATCCAGCATTTTTGTTGGAGTCCATAATCTGCCATAGAAAAGCAACAATAATGTGACCAGTTACTATCTGAAACCTATAAAACTGAAGTCTCCATGCTGGTTGTAAATTGTTTAGCCATGATGGAAAGCAAGGTGCTAAGCCCTTCTGCCGCCCAGACCTAAAGTCACAAGCTGAATGGTGAGCAGTTAACTCTGCATCCCTTGGGAGCTCAGGCAATTCTTGTTCTATGTCAAGAAAAGACATAGAAAAAAAGCTTCTTTCTTCCTTAAGCAAGAAAAATCAAATTGTTCAGAAAGTGGCATGCTTCTTAACTGGAATAATTACACTGCAGATAAGGAGATATGATGCTGACAAATCACCTGATGGCAAGTCCTCATGGTGTTGAGCTAAAGCAACCTTCCAGATGTGTCTTATTTTCAAGAACTTGCTTCCGAACAATTTCCTGCTGTTATGAAGCTGAAGGAAAGACTAGTGCTTGCATGAAGTGTAACCACAAACTACAGCAGAGCTGGTTGGAAGGGACCTGTAGAGGTCTCCAGTCCAACCTCCTGCTTGAAGCAGGATGATCCACCAGCATTAGATCAGGGCAGCTAAAATTTTGCCAAAGTTGATGAAATTGTCTGTAGTATCAGAACCAGAATTTCTAACAGGAAAGAACTAATTTATGAATTAATTTAAATTAAATTTACTAATTTAATTTACTCATTAAATTGTAGCACATAAGGCTACACCGCATCTTTTAATAAAATTTCTTTTCTTTCTAGAAGAAAACCTTTCCAGTTTTTTTTTTTCCTTAAAGGATAGCAATTGCTCTTGCACCATGCATATTTTATTGCATTGCAGCAATGTCTCTCCTTTGTGAAACCCTAGTCTTCCATCTCTTCAGATGGGTCCGCTGCTCTACAACGTGAAGGACATGAAAGTGCTGATGGCCTTCTGGAGTGGTGGAGTGGACTACCTGGCTGATCCCCGAGACGTTACCCTCCTGCTCCCCCAAGTCAGGAACCTGGTGCACCACAAGGTGGTTCCCCAGTGGAACCACCTGGATTTCCTACTGGGGCTCAATGCAACTGAGGTTTTGTACCAGGAAATCGTTGACATGATGAAGAGGTATCCGTAAAGCTGCTGTTAAATTTGATACATTTTTTGCTGATGTGTCTTGTAAGATTAATGCTATCTTTAAAGGATTTTGAAATTTGTCACTATTTGGACCACCTGAATGGAGTTGACTAAAATGTTCTGCTTTTGACTAGAGCAGTGACAGAGTGGGGAGAGGAGCCTTTATGCTATTCCTGACTGGCACTTCATTTCCTTTCTTCTTTCTTTTTCTCCTTTTTTTTTTTTTCCCTCCTTTTTTCCCCCCTCTTTTTTCTTTTTTTTTTTTTTTTTCTGTTTTTTGGGGGTTTTTTTGTTTGGTTGGGTTTGGTTTTTTTTTTCCTTCATCAGCCATATTTATTTACAAAGTACAGGAAACATAGATGAGGAAGCCGGGTTTTTAGACATTTCATTAAGACTGATAGCACAGTGATCTATTCCCTGAGACACGATGGATCCTGCGTAGCCTTTCCCATGTAGTTAGCTTTACAGTGCCTGCAATTCCCCTGAGACCTGGGTGTCTGGACCCCCTTGTAACTCAATTGATTCCTGGCTTCATCAGAGACACAAAATTCACTATTGTCGTCTCAGAGCTGGCACTGTTACCCCTGGACCTTTAAAACTACCAACGTGGATCAGAAAGAGATCTAACAGGTCTGTGGTGAAAAACCACAGCAGAAATACATCTCCTTAGAGGCAATACAGTACTAGTGTTTTTGAAATTCAATAAAAATTGTAATTAATCACATTTTTAATGTGGGTGGGTTTTTTTTCTTTCAGCAACTGAGAAGCCAAAAAGGAAGAATCAAGAAAGAAATAAATCCTGAGAAGTAATTATAAGAAAGACAGTCCAGCATGTGATTCTGATGCGCAATGTGAAAAGTCCAAATAAAAAAGGGGCTTAGGGAATGTACAAAATGCCTACGTCTTAGGGTTTATCTGAGATGTTTTGGTAATAAGATTGAGTCATTCGTTTTGTGTTGCGTATTTTCTGACTAAAGTGCTTTCTTCAAATCCAGTATATATACACGTGACCAAGCAGCACTGCAAAAGTCATCCCTGGTAGTGCATCATTTATGCAGCAGGCCAGGCATGCAGGTAGCTGCCAACCACAGAGGGTTCAGTCTATGTTTGGCTGAATATTATTATCAATATCAGTACTTCACAAAGAAATAAGATGAAGTCTGGCTACTTTACAAAATAAGGCTTCTACATATTCGTGTCTTTACAGGTTTGGGACAAATTGTGTTAAATATTGCCAGGTTCTGAGCATTTGCTCCGAACAAAACTGCAGCAGCTTTTCTTTGCGTGGGCAAGCATGTGAGAAGACGGTTCTTCATCCTAGGCTCCTTACACACATGGAAAATAGAGGCTGAACTGTTATACCTGAGTTAATATGAAACAAAATTTGCAGAATCTCTGTAAAACCCAACTCAATACATTGACCTTTAGTTAGAAACAGAAGAAGAGTTGGCTTGAATTTCAATGTGAAACATGGTGATGGCTTTTTTCCCATTTTTAGCAATATTTTAGACTAACCAAGGCATGTGGTCAAAAGAAAACAGGTCAGGGAGTTATTCCTTGTCTTAAACAGGACATCTGCTTTCTGCCATGAGAAAGAAGCCTGCTCATCCCATGCAGCACCGGGATGCTCTCTAGCTGCCGGTATCACGTTGACTAGCTGTTGTTTAAAACCAGCTATTTTTCCTGTGCTGTAGTACAGGAAATGTTTTCAAACCTTCAATGCGGAAAGACATCATCCTTCAACCTAGCTGATCACCCCCAATACAGCACCTCTTATGATGGATTGCAGGTCCAGCTGCATCTCTCATGGCATTTACAGAGAAAGTGGTGATCTCAGAGATGTCATGATGTGTTGACAACTTTTTCTTTAGCCTGAAGGAAGAACAGTTATTTTATGACAACATCCTTGTTTCTGCCAGCCAAAATTCTGAGGCTCATCAGAAAAACTTGATAAACACGTTAATGATGTGAACATCAGAAGAATCAGCTTGTTTCAGGGAGGAGGAATCTAGTTGTGAGGCAAAGCAACATTTCAAGGAGAAATTACTCAGTCATGCACTGGCGTACTGCCGAATTTTCAGTCTGTCATGCTTCCTTTAAAATTTCCTGGAAGACCGGCATCACCAAGAAGTAGCCATGAAAGGCAAAGTAGATATTGATGAGAGGTGGGGGGGAACACAGAAAATAGTTTTGGGTGGAGAACAGTCTTTCCAAATGCTGTTGTGGGTTATTTTTGATAACAGAATTTGTTACTAGAATTTGCTTGGTAAAAGTGAATGACAGTGATTCCTCTCTGATGCTGGACGTCCTTGTGCTGGCCTTGCTGACCAGTGTAGGATGCTACTGTTGTGCCAGCTGAAATGCTCATCTTACCTGGTAGTGTGCCTCCAGCAGAGCAGAGCAAGGCGGTTGGGACTCTTCCTGCAAACAATCTCCCAGCTTCCCAAGCCAGCCGTGATACTATTGAATGCTCTGTGATGGATATTGCAAGTCTTTTCCCACTTGCTTTATCAATCCTTGTAAACTTTTGTCATCTACAGCACCCTTTGGCGAGAAGCTTCACGGAGTGACTCCTAGTGAAAAACACAAGAGCACAGCATAGCTGTGGCACAGTGGTGATGCTCTGTGTTTGTTCCTGTGCTGCTTTCTTCATAGGTCCTGTCCTAAGCCTTTCTTCTCTGAAGAACAAAGTCAGCAAGCAGAAATGAAAATTTAATGAAAGTTATCTATGAAGAGAAGCTTGCATTCATTACAGTGTCCTGGTATATCACAAAGCCACATTGGTTGCAGTAAATAATTCATGATTTAATTCTTTTTTCCCCCGTTCTTCCTAAATTAATGAAAGTTATCTATGAAGAGAAGCTTGCATTCATTACAGTGTCCTGGTATATCACAAAGCCACATTGGTTGCAGTAAATAATTCATGATTTAATTCTTTTTTCCCCCGTTTTCTTCCTAACATGTTGCTTCTGCTTCTGCTCATTCCAAGAAGCTTTCTGTAAAATTGTCTTTTGAGGTAATGCTCTTTACCTAATCAGGTTTTTCAGTTTGTTCAAGACAGTCTGTTTCCAGTAAATACTTTTGTCTCTTCTAAAAAAATAACTCTTAAATTTTATCGGATGATCAAATTATCAGATTAGGCAATTGTTTACTTTTCTATCTTTAAGAAATTCTCTAAGCATCTTTCTGTAGTACAAATTCTTGTGTAAGTTAATCCTGTTTAAACACTTCTTTTTTTTTTTAATTCTCTTTCCAGTTATGCAGAAACAATTTGTCCAAAGTAAAAAAATGCAGCTTCACTTGGTATTTTGCCATAGGTACAAAAGGATTTTTCCCTGATTGCTTTGTCTCCTTCGTTGGGCTTAAACATTTTCTTTCTCTTTTAAAACCCTGAAACAAAGCCGTGACCCAAATCCTTGCTGAAATGAAAATAAATCAGCTCCCAGCAGCAGGAGATGTTTGCAGATGTGACACATGACACGTGGCTGGACCCAGGAGGTGTATATAAATAAATAAATAAACAACCCCCGAATCCTTCCCCAGGGGCAGCAGCTCTACAGAGGGGACTGGAGACCCCGGGCATGGCCCCTCAGCCAGGAGTCAGGGATGCCCCAACTCACCCGGACACAGCCCCCAGTGACCTGCTACTGTGGTATCCCCCACATCTCCTCCCAGTGGGGTGTGCTTGGTGGACACCCGAGGAGCTGGGAAACACGGTGCCCTTTGCTGGGACCACCGGGATGGCACCCAGGTCCTCAATGCATATTAGCACTGCTGTGAGGCCATCACCACTCTGTGGAAGGAGAAGACCTCTTTTATTCCATGCTGGTTTTGTTGGAAAGGGTAATTGAAGCTCACCAGGCTGCGTGCTAGACTCCACCACCTGCTCAGTCAGCAGATTGTCTTTTGGCTGACAGATGAACATGTCCCTAAACAAAAGGATGTCAAACAGGCTTACGGGCTCCTGGAAGAGCAAGTCTCAGCTGGCCGGCTTGAGGAGGAGCTGAGTTGCTGCTGCACGAGCTGAAATCCTGAGGTCCCCAGGAGACCAGCAGAGGGTTGTGAAGGGCTCTGAAGGCAGGAGGAGAGAGCCACAGGTGTCACAAGAGGGACAGTCTCGGCACTGGTCTCCTGTCAACACCAGCTGGTGGGGTGGTCAGGGAGGTCCTAGCCCTATCCTCCTGGACCCACAGGTCTCCCTTTCTCTTTCCCATCTTGGTCTTAACCCACAAGGGCTGCCACTTGTTCCACCCTGCAATGCCTCCGGCAAAGGTTTGGGAAAGCAGTGGTCTGTTTCCATGTTAAACACCATGTCATGTCCCCAGACCCTGCCTGGGTTGTCCTCCTGGCATGTCCTCCAGGAGCAGAAGCAATACCACCTCTTGCTGTCCTTCTCCTCCTAGGAGCCACCAGCTCCGACCCAAGACACACAAAGGGGGTTAAGACAGGCTGTGAAATCTTATACAAGCCAGTTGATCTTGTTCAAGCACCGGCGGGTTTACCAGCCAACACCCTCTTCATTAAACCATTTCTGTGATGGTTGGCACCAGGACCAGTGTGCGCGGTGCCTCCGGGGTGCAGCCGTGGGCTGCAGGGTGGGGTGCTCTCATCGCTGGGACGAGGACACCATGACTGATGGAGAAGGAGCCCCAGGGCCAGGTAGCATGGGGCCGGGACATCCTTTTTGAGGGCACGCATCGGCTAATTCAGTGGTTTCATACAAAAGGTGACACAGAGGCACGTATTTTCACAAGCAAAATTCCTCATGCTAAACATGCATTTTACCCAAAGGTCATGGCATACCCAAACCAGAAATTAAAAAGGAACAAAGATGCTGTTGTCCCCATTCCACCTTTTATGCACTGAAATTATATCAGTATCAGGAATGAAACAGCCAGAAGGCAAAAGGCAAGGTTGAAGTCTGAAGACTGCCAGGGGAGAGAGAAAATCATGAGTGTTATGAGAGGTCAAACCTCAGCCCTTTGGGTTTCTTTCTACCACTGGAGAATGACAGGGGTATCACAGTTCAGACAAGGCACAGGCACAATGCCAGGCACAACACGAATTTCACAGTTAGTATTTCCTCTTACTTCTCTACTCACGTCTTCCCTTATGTCTTCTCACCAGTTCCCAGCTTTCTACTCCTTCACCAGGGATCTTTCCAGTCTCTAGGATTTCACTTCTGATTTTTTTTAACAGCTGTGAACAAAAGTGATAGCTGGCTATTTTTTTATTTATTCATTTTTTACCATAGCCAGAACATGCACTTGAGAAAGCAGATATTTGCAGGTGTTAAATACATTTGTATTTGTACTTTCTTATTCAGAAACACCAAAGAAGTTGGGGGAAAAAAAATTGTGTCTGGAAAATGATGTCCCAGTATTGACAAGATATGTTGGGAAGAACCAGACAACGGTTGGAGGCTGGAGAGAAATGAGAAGGAGGGAAACTGGTAATCCATCCCATTGCTGCTGTGATTTCTATATCCCCCCAAATTTCTCATGGCCTGGAAAACTAGCTTTTTTGAGATGACCTGGAAATCTCTGACTTTAAGGACAATGATGTTTTTTCCTTACTTCTCTTAACAGCAAACACTTCAGAGATATGGGTGCACAGGCAAATCGCCTTGTCTCGGATATAGCCACCAGGGCAAGTCCTGATTGCCAGTTAATTTAAAGCATATTGACTGAGGCAGCATTTCCTTGCTGTATTTTGTTGCATATAGATGCAACAAACTTTCCCTGGAAACATTCTGGGCACGAAAAAGAAATGAACCATGCTTTGGAGCATTCACCCAAGAAGCCCTCAGAGACTTCAGTATTTGTAATCGGTCAAAGTAGACTGATGGAGAAATTGAGGAAGATACTGCTCTTCTCATGAGCATTCAGTGCTCTGAAATAATCAGACGTGTCTCGTGCCACAGAATCGTTATCCCACAAAAGAAGAGCTGGGCCTAGTTGAAACTGGGTGAAACAGGTGGTGGTCTGAAGACAGGTCCATCTGAAGACAAGAGCCTGAATGTAAATCCCTTTAAAATCACACCAGTTAAAAGGTGAGTGAAATGTTTGTTCAGGCAAATGAGATGTCCTTCACGATACATGTCAAGTGATAGTGAAGAGCTTCCTCCTGAGATGGAGGTAGCTTCAGTAGCATCCGAGGGATATATACTCCCCTGCACATGCAGCATCCCGCAAAACCATGACTGCTGTGGAGATGTTTTCCCAAAGCAAAAATGTTTGTGTCATCAAGCATGGTAAGGATTGGAGGGAAATTGCAATTGATGTTGATTGTAGGTCATTTTCTGTCTCCTCTGTATTAATGATGGATTGGGTTTTGCTCATTTCAGCAGTAAATTAATCAGCCTGGAGGGTCTGTTGAGCAGGTCTGCTAGTGCACAGGTTAAGAACTCCTTAATCCCCTCAATCTGCCTCCTAACTAGTAACTCACAACATGAATCTATAGTAATCTGTTGTAAGGCCAATATATTCCCCAGTATTTTTACCTCTTCATATGGATCACGAGCTGCCCACTGTTTTTGACAGCTGTCCATACATTGGTGATTAGGACCCATGTGGGAAGAAATACACCCTCACCCTATTTTTTTAATTCTAAATAATTAAAGAGGTCAAACCACAATACTGGTGAAAGCCCAAGATGGGCCCATGAGCACATGACTAGAAATCGGCCATTTTCAGGTTTGGGCTGGAAATCCCAGCTCCTGTGTCAAAAGGCAGGTCCCACTGCAGGCTCTGTAAGAGCAGGGGGGCAAAAAATCTCCAGGCTGGTCTTTTGGGTGGAGCTCAGCAAGTTTATAGCTGGGTTTGAAGTGGCACTGGTGACAGCCGGACCTGCTAGTCCTTGGTTCCTGAGCTTCTCTAGTTTGGTGCATCAAATTCATTCTTTGTGAAAGATCCCAATTTGGGAAGCAATATAAAACGGTGGTTAGGACTTTCTCCGAGTTCTCATCATTTTGTGGATGAAATAACATGAGCCTGACTTCATTTCACTTGAAAGAGGAACCTGAAGTGTGTTATCTGAAGGTGCAGTCTTAAGTATATGTGTGATTTGTCCTCATTAGCCTCACTCAGCATTATGTTGCAAACCAATGGCAACAGCCTCCAATCCTGCATACCAATTTCTTACTCTTATCAACCTTTTATTAGGCAAGCTATTGACAGATTGACTTTGATGCTTCCTGAAGTTAATTCTTCTCCTTTTACTATTCAGATACAGGTCAGAGGTTGTTATACCTTTGCAAACACTGAGCTGCACGCTCTAAATTAAGCACAGTGTCTTGCAGAGATCCACAATGCGGCTGGTGGTGGCACCACCAGATGCCTTATGGCAATCAGTGCTTTAAGACCAGCTTTCCAGTCCCACAAGCTGTTTGGCTGACGTCAGTTTGGGTTAGAGAGCAATGCTTTATCCTTTAAACATATTTTACTCTCTGTTAAAAGGCAAGGGATGCAGAGTTTGCAAATTAATCTCACCGAGTCTTAATCCACCCAGACTGTCAGAATTTTTGTTTTCTTTGGATTGGAGGACCTAAAACCTTCTGCTCTTTGGATCACTGTGGGCATCTTTTACCGTGTGCAGAGACTTGCAGGCAGAATAATGCACAACTCCACAGGCAAACAACTATTTTACCTACTGGCGAGCACGTGTAATAAATAGATGGGGCTAGCATGCTGCTAGGCTAAGCACGAATGTGCTCACCACACCTGATGCAGGCACTGATGAGTGGCTCTGCTGGCTGGGCAATTATCAGTGAGGTGGGGAGATGCTGGTGTCTGTTCCTTGGAAACCTTTGACCTTCCTGAGTTGCTGTTTCTGATTGTTCACCTCTTTAGTCAGGTTTTCATGCCGAGGTTTTTCTCCCGAGACCTGGAGTTGCTGATAAGATAGAAATAGCTCAGTTCTGGTCACTGGGCGATACCAAGAGGGACTCCCTGTTGACCCAGGTCATCATCTTCTTGGTGTCAACTTTATCTATTCAAATTGCAATACTCTGCCGTTCCCACCCCCAGCATAAAAGGTGGAGCTCTCAAACCTTTGCTTGCACCACTCGGCAAGGTGAAGGGCATATACAGAGGACTCATCCATACCTGGTGCTGGGCTACTCTGCTGCTACAAGCCGACAAATTAATGGCTTTGGCAATTGCAGGATTTATCTCTGAATAGTCCCGTTGGTAAGGTAGAACCCAGAAAATGAGATGGTCTTCTACCATTTTTGGTGGGCTCTGGAAACATGTCTCAGCACTGCTTCTGGCTAGTGACATTGTTCAAGGTCCCCTGTTCACCTTATTATTAAACATAATTTAGCTGGTTCTTCTGTTTCTGAAGCTTCTTTCTCCATTTTTTATTACTGAATTTGTGGCAAGTTTGCACATGCTCTTGGATCTATTTCTGTGCACATGCCCACACACATACTCAAAGAAAGAGAAACGCCTTCTGCAGGTACTCCTCTGCAGATGCTGTGAGGCTCAGCAGCCAGGTAGCTCTGGTCCATGTTAGCCACACTGGATGTGTACAGGCTGCTTTCAGGCAACCAGAGTTGTCAGCTGTCCCCAGAGTCTGCGCTATGCAGTCTGCTAAGACTTAGAGTCTGCTAAGTCGCAGCGCTATGAATTCCTGCCCTGTTTAATGCTGCACAAATATAGGGGAAAAAAAATTATATTGGTTGCAGAGAGCCATTAACAAGTTAACCCCTCCAAGGTAAATAGAGTTGCCGGAATTTACTCGTCTTGATTTTTTTTTCATTTAAACACTAAGAAGCTAAACGGGATGAGCAAGAAAAGCTTGGCAAGAAACAATGTGACTGGAGAGGGATAACCAGGTGGATTTATGAGGTGGGAAAGGGCTCAACCCCTCCGAGCTCCTCTTGCACATTTTATCAGCAGAAAATCACCAGGTTTTGAACTTTACTCAGTGCAGCAAGGAGGCTCTGGTGAGTACTGTCTCCTACTACTTTGACCTTTGCCAGCTGTGCCCCGTTCAGAGCCCTCCAGGCCAGATGTGGCCTCTTTCCATTTTCTCTGCTGCCTCCTGCCCTTGCTTATCCCCTGCATCCCCTGGGGACCCCCAGCTCTCACCACTCACGTGCCACTGGGTGCTCCTGCTTGGCTGGCTTCAGCCAGAGCTGCAGGATGCTGTCGAGCACCCGGTGCCAGGTAGAGGGTCCCATATGGCACTGCAGCTGGCACGGTTTGGGATGGAAATGCCCATGCCATATTGCAGCATCAGGCTTTGGCAGCGCTGCCAGCAGTGCCGGAGCTGTACGGCGTTAGCTCGTGCCTCCGGTGCACCCACCATCCTTCTCATGCCAACCCTGTTATCCCCCAGGTGCTGCGGAGACGCGAGATGTGGCGGCTGCTGGTGGCCCTGTGCCTGGCCTAGGGGCTGGGCGACACCATCGCATGCACGGGAGTGAGCCATGACAACCCCGAGCAGTTCATGAACATCGTAAGTGCTGATGGGGTCCAGGCTTCTCCATGGGGTGGACCCAAAGTCCTCCCCAAGGGACCAATCAGGCTCTCCCCATCCCTTACCCTGGTGTCTGCACCCATGGGGAGCCAGGGGGGTCTGGGCACATCCCACTGGGCTGCACTGAGCCAGCTAGTCACTGCATTGCCTCTTTGTCACTTGTGTCACCCCCTTGCTGCCACCTGCAAGGGGAACAGTTTGGCCTCTGGGGTGTCCCCAGGGCTCCAGATACCCTCCATGCCTTTCAGAGTGGCTCTTCCACAATGAGAACCTCTTCAGGTCTCTTGGAGAGGGTCAGATTGCCAAGTCCCATGTCTTGCCACTCCACAGGTGGAAAGGACTTTTGAGGGGGCAGCGAAAGAGTCTGAGCATCTTCCTTGCATGCAGCATCTCTGCTCACTGCTTGCTCCTCACTGTCCCTCCAGACAGGTAGCACCTTTCCCAGGAGGCTGTGTCTTTCTCACCCTGGCTTTCCCTCGCTGCATCAAGCAAAGGGGCAGTACCCGATGTTGGGGAACTTCCTACCCAGCTGAGCTCTATTAATATATTGAGTTTTTGAGGATTGCCTCATTCGGCACAGCCAAGAAACACAACAGTGCCGGTTGAGCTCTGCCTTCTCCAGGGCCAACTTGCCCTCTGATGTATGTCATGCTTTGGACAAGGTCTGCCGGGAGTAAAGTCAAACCCACCCACCGTTTTCCCCACTGGTTTCTCTCCTTGCAGAGCCAGATAATCCATTTCCACGGATATCGCAGCGAGGACCACCAAGTCCTGACGGACGATGGCTACCTCCTGGCTGTGAACCGGATTCCTGGTGGCGGAGAGGAGGCTGGAAGCAGAGGCACTCATCACCCCGAAGCGAGGCTTGGCAGGTCCCCTCCTCCTGAGCAGAGAAGGCAAAATGAGGATCTAGGCAAAACAAGGATCATCTAGGCAAAATGAGGATTGTCTTTGCAGAAAGAGGGATGTGACTGGAGTTTGTGCTGTGAGGAACGGGGACAGGAAGAGATGTGGGTCCTCCTGGGAGGCAAACGTGCTTTTCTCTGGGCACTGGTGGGGAGGGAGCGGCCTTGAGCTGGACCTGGGGATGCAGAAGCTCCGCATTGTGTTTTGCTGTGTCCGGGACAGGGCAGCATGACCCAGCGAGCCCCAGCACCTGGAGAAGGAGGGCTGTGGTGGCTCCTTCCCCAGAGCAAATCCCCTGCCATGGGTCAAGGTTTCCTGATAGTTTAGCGCCAGGGGTGGCAAAAATATTTCAAAATGGAGGAGAAAAAGCATCAGCAGAGAGAAGAAACTGCAGGGGAAGCTACTTTCTCCCCTGCAGAAGACTTTCCAATCATGATATGAAAATATCACACTCCCATGGGTTGGAGGTGAAGGCAGCTCCTTTCCCATTCCCGGGTACTCCCATCAAACAACCTTTTCTTTTTTTTTCTCTCATTTCGAGGATCCAGGTTACCTGTGTTGCTCCAGCATGGCTTGGTTTTAGATGGTAGCAATTGGGTTTCCAATTTCCCCAACAGCAGCCTGGGCTTCATCCTCATGGACACGGGGTACAATGTCTGGATCGGAAACAGCCGGGGGAACAGCTGGTCCCAACAGCACCTGAACCTTTCTGTCGACCAAGAGGAGTTTTGGGATTTCAGGTGAGAATGCCACCAAGGATAGGGCTGGGATTCTGGGCTGCCAGCACCGACCACCTGATGTCCATGGGAGGCTGGGAGATGGGCACCTCCTCCAGCTTCTCCCCTTGCTCCCCAGCTTCCACGAGATGGCTGTGTACGACCTCCCCGCCATGGTGGGCTTCATCCTAAGGCAAACCAGGCAGGAGAAACTGTTCTACGTTGGCCACAACATGCACTCAGGGCAAGTCTCTGGGTGAGTGAGGAGGAGGAGCGGGGCGCCAGGATGCCACGGGAGAGGGGCATCAATATCTGTCCCAAACTGAAGACTGCTGGGGACAGGGCTGCGTTGGCCCATGCAGCCACTTTTCCTACCTGGCTTCTTGGTCCTTCTGCATGGGAGAGGTTTGCTATGTCTTGCCCAGCCGTCCTGGGCTGTGCTGACATCCAGGAGCACTGCAGCTTCATTTTGTTCAGACCCTGTGTCTCAAACAGGGGATCTGGGATGCAAGGAGGGGATTCATGTGCTTGGATCCACATGGCAGTTGCTTGTAGGACCTCTGCAGTCTCCTGTGGGTTTTTTTTTCAGGTTTCATAGCGTTTTCAAGCATGCCATAGCTGGCTGAGAGTTTCAAAATGTTCTTTGTGGTGGATCCTGCCTACACTTTACATATGGGTAAAGGTCCAGTATTAAGTCTTTTCTATCTTCCTGGTGCAATAATTAAGGTAAGTAAGCGTTGTGTTCTGGTTTTCTCATCCTAATTAGTTATGCAGTTAATAACCGATAGCCAAAATCAGGAAGCAGTTGCTTGTGCCACTGCGGCAAACCTCCCCCTGACCTCCCACCCCACTGCTGGGTCAGTGCTGTTGGGATCCGTGGGGAAATGGGGAGGCATCCTGTGAGGGAGGATTTAATATGCCCGGCTCTCCCCCTCCAAGGGACAGGAAAACCCACCGATCCTCCTGAGTTGCCAGGCTGGCTACCCCAGTGGCATCAGTCCTGGGCAGGGACCAACCCGTCATGTCCATGTCCCATGGCAGGTGATTTTTGGAAGGAAAGGAGCTCTGCTGGGACGGGAGCAGACAGCAGCACTTGCCAGGGTGTGCAGCTGCTGGCTGCTTGACAGGGTCTGCGCAGACAGACTTTTCCTCGTTGGTGGATTTAACGAGAACAACTTGAACATGGTAGGCACCTTTCCCTGTGATTTTGGCTGACCAAATAAGAAATGTCATAATGTCATTGTAGGTGCCACATCTCATTAAGGGTTAGGTTACTTAGCAATCTTACTGTCATGGGACAGGGGCACTGAGGATGAAAATGATGAGTCAAGAGATTTAAAATGGTGGGGGTTTTGGGTCCTGTCGTGGTTTAACCTCAGTTGGCAACTGAGCACCACACAGCCACTCGCTCACTCC
>NW_008794890.1:197001-244790 GCF_000699145.1 Aptenodytes forsteri | reverse complement strand
CTTAGCAACAACTAAAACATCGGTGTGTTATCAACATTATTCTCATCCTAAATCCAAAACACAGCACTGTACCAGCTACTAGGAAGGAAATTAACTCTATCCCAGCTGAAACCAGGACAGGTCCCCATTATTTCTGTTGGTAACTCAAACAAACTATGAGAAAGAAATCCCATCTGAAAGCTTGTACAAACCACTTATGAAGAGTTATCTTGCTCTCGGGTTGTAACATCGAAAATGAAAGACTCATTTTGAGATGCTGTTGACTCCAGCATGGTGTTTTAGCTTTGTACAACCTGCCTGGATGTACAGCACAGGTCTGTATAGGCATGAGAGCATGTTGGGTTGTTCACTTGCATTGTCTTGAAGTGGACATTAGTGGAAGGCCAGGCTAGATACCACCACCAAAGCTCTGATGTGGCAAGGTCCTTGTATTGCTGTTGACGTCAGCTTGACCTAAAGATGAAAGTGGGATTTCTGCTGCCAATTACGCTGAGGTGCCCTAAGGTATTAGTGTCTCTGACTGAGAAGTCAGGAGGCCAGGTGGGCACTCAAGACACAGAGATCACATTGAAGCTGTTCCTCAGTGGTTTCCCCAGGGTAAGGTTCACTGCATCCTGCTCTGGGGCAGCCTGGGCAAAGCAAATGAATAGCAGACTGGATGACAGTCAAGTGCTGTTGACTTTAGTCTCAAATGAGTGTTAACTCCTGCCTGAGTATCGTTTGCAGTAGGACTTTCTTTTGCTGGCAAAGCTGAACAGATGTGTACCTATCGCATTTCCCAGACTACGCATCCACTAAAAATCTCCTCCACTGGGGCCAGGTAGGGTTTCTCCTGTTCATTACACATGATAACCCAGTAGTCATTCCTAGGTTGACTGGGTTGATGGTCTGCCACATTGCTCCATTCACCATGTGGATAGACATGGTGGCAGGATTGGTGAAGCGTCCCCTCTCCCTGTGTTTCCTTGGAGGCCACACGGGTCCCTGCTATCACCCTCATCTTCGACCCCGCGCGTGGGCTTGCTCAACCAGTTGACACCTCTGCCTGTTGTAAACAACCCACCCTTGAAAGGGACTCCCTGAGCACCAAAACCCCAGTCTTGGGGGATGTACGAGCCATGCTGGTTCCCTGGTGCAACCCCTGTCCTGCCAAGCCAACTCCCAGCACTGTAGACACCTACGTATCATCCCCAGTAATGGCCTAAGGAAGTGGTCATGGCAAAAGCACATGACAGTCCATTGCCTATCACAAAGTGAACCAAGAGTGATGGAAAAAGCCAATATTTTCAGCTGAATTTGTCCAACATCCATATGCTTCTTCCTTCAAGATGAAGACATTTCAGCATAAACGGTTGGGGAAAGAGCAAGCCGGCAAGACTAATTTGGAAGTACAGGTGGCTAATAAAGGGGGAAACCAGGAGGGCAGTCCTAGACTGACAGAAGTTACACCAGGTCCACATGAATAAATCCTCATTGGATTGTCCCTTCCTTCACAGACTAAGATCATTAATTTAATTGTAATTCAAGCATAGTCTGAATGGCCATGGGTATCTTGAGACTAGGAGAGTGGATGCACCTTGCATTTCTTGCTGCTTACGAAGAGTTCAGTCATGGTTCCTCACCTCCTTGGCTGGCAGACACGGTCACGCTGCCCCAGGGATGGCTGAAAAGCTGCACAGTGCTGGCAGCTCTCAGAAGACCTAACGGGTTAATTTTCCAAACAATGCCCAAGAGAAACTCCCCACCCAACCAGGTGACTTGCACTCTGTCAGTCCATTCTTTTGTACCAGGATTGTCACCCTGCTCTCCCCCCCAGACTTCGCCGCCCTTTTACAGGGTAGAACACATGATGGTGCCGACCACCCTGTGGAGTGGCAGGGAGGACCGTGTTACCTTTACTGCAGAGACCCAGTGCTTGCTCCCCTGCATCACCAACCTTGTTCGTCACGAACACTTCCCTGACTGGAACTGCTGGGATCACATCTGGTGCCTGGACACCCCTCAGCACATGTACAGGCAGATGGTCACTCTGATGATCCATGAGCGGTCCACATGCTGCCCTGGGATGGAGGAGCCACTGTTCCCATGTCCTGTGGATGAGTGGCTTTTGTACCAGGATTGTCACCCTGCTCTCCCCTCCATAGAAACATCTCCTGTCACCCTATTTCACACATTTAGTGAGCTAACAGAGTCTTGTGATTTCTCTCTGCCTTCTGTGACTACAGAGTGCCCTGGTGTTTTACCTTCCAAGCTTCTTCCTGGTGCACAGTAATATTTCTTTCCCTTGTTTTTCAGAACTATTTAAGTAATAAACTCCCATGCTGAAGCCCAGTCTGACTCTTCCCTTGGTGGGCATCACCGAGGTTGTGCTGCAGGGCAGAAGTGCAGGACTTAGGGGATCCCAGCTCTGGGCATTATGAGCCCCTTCCCTTGCACCCCTCTTACATCCAGCCCTCTGGGACATTGCAAGGGGTAGGCAGGGCTCTTCCAACATGCATCATGCCAGCACATCAGCTTTGCTCTTCCCTCCCTGGTGACAGCCACATCCTTGCAGTGGTATGGTCACACATGGTGACACTCTGCAGAGCACCCTGTCCAGGGCCAGTGACTCTTTGGCTGGTTGTGGCCACATGCAGTTTGGTTTCCCTCCCAGTGAATCCATCCATCACTGTTGGCAGGGGAGGAAGGAGAGGGAAGAAAGGGGTGGGCAGAGTATGGTGCTCGTAAAACCTTTACTTTCACAGGAGCAGCCCATGAAAGCAGCATTCCATAAGACACACAGGCAGATCAGCTCACAGATCCTGCAAGCTTGAAGTTTCATCCTGTACCTTTGCTTTTCAGCCTGGTTAATCAGATGGAGACCAGTCAGACCACATGGCAATGTACCTGGGGCAAACACTTCTTCCCTGGGAAATACCTCGAATTGGGAGTATACCTCCATCTTTTCACCACCATCACCAGCTTGGCTCCTGTGGCCTTAACACAGGAGGCTCAAGCAGAGGCTCGGAACTGATGGACCCTCACTCTGACCCCACAGCTGTCCCTCCCACAGCGCACCCCGCTCCTGGGGCTGAAGGATCCTGGGGAGATGAGACAGTGGAGCAAAAGGGCAGGGGGAGGCTGGCAACACCCCTCCCATCCATCCCCCACGAAACCCAGTGCCCCTGTGCTGCTTGCTATGTCAGCAAAGACACTTTGTTCCCATGTTTACATGGGACAGGGGTCACGCAGGACATTTCTGGGCTATTTACCTACAGCATGAGCTCAGACCATGTCTTCACACCTCTTGTCTTGTCTCTGCATGGGCACCTGCTGTGCAGTGTTGGGGGAATTGGGCAAGCAGTTTGGGAATGTCTCACCAAAATCATCAGCGCATCACACATCTCTTGGAGGGAGGGAGGGAGGGATGGGTGGATGGATGGATGGATGGATAGCTAGCTAGATAGACAGACAGACAGACAGACAGAGGGATAGATAGAATAGGTAAATAAGTAAATGGAAGGAAGGAAGGAAGGAAGGAAGGAAGGAAGGAAGGAAGGAAGGAAGGAAGGAAGGAAGGAAGGAAGGAAAGAAAGAAAGAAAGAAAGAAAGAAGGAAGGAAGGAAAGAAAGAAAGAAAGAAAGAAAGAAAAAGAAAAAGAGGAAGAAAGAAAGAAAGAAAGAAAAAGAAAAAGAGGAAGAAAGAAAGAAAGAAAGAAAAAGAAAAAGAGGAAGAAAGAAAGAAAGAAAGAAAGAAAAAGAAAAAGAGGAAGAAAGAAAGAAAGAAAGAAAAAGAAAAAGAGGAAGAAAGAAAGAAAGAAAGAAAGAAAAAGAAAAAGAGGAAGAAAGAAAGAAAGAAAGAAAAAGAAAAAGAGGAAGAAAGAAAGAAAGAAAGAAAGAAAAAGAAAAAGAGGAAGAAAGAAAGAAAGAAAGAAAGAGAATATAGTGGGTAGAGGGATAGATAAATGGATAGAAAGATGGATAGAAAGAATAGATATGTAGGTAGGTAGACAGATATTTTTCAAATATACATGCTAAGAACAGAGCGTTATTCTTAGGTAACACTGTGGGCCATGTTAAATTCAACTTCCTAGAAAACACAGCTGGGTTTTTGCCATAAGGTGTACCCCAGAAGGTGACGTAGGACCCTGTTCTGGGTGGGTTGTCTCCCAGGAAAGACCTAGCCTAACGCCAAGGCCCAGATGTTTCCTTTTCACCACCTCTCAGGCATGTGGTGTGCATCGACCTCTCTGGTTTCACTCTACTTGGAGGAACATTTCTCTCCTGCAGCCAGTGCTCACCCCCTCCAGCCGTTTCAGGGCTCACAGACAAGGTCACCGTCCACCCCTCCTTCACCTAAACCCACAACCCAAAGCACACGCTCAATTTCTGGAGTAAAATTTTGTGCTGGCAATGCCCTGAGCCAGCAAAAGCTGAAAAAAACCAAACAAACAGGGTCTCCTGCACACCTCACCCCGGCAATGGGGTGCAAACAGAACTCCAGTGAGGTCCACCAAGCAAAGAGTTGGAGTTCAGCTGTGATGCAAGAGTTTATTGCAATCTCTAGTCACAGAGGGCAGGCAGAAATTACACCATTACATTTAAGGCATTAAATCAGTGTGGAATAGGGTGATACGAGACATTTTTAAGAAGGGAAGAGCAGAGTGGCAGCCCTCACGCAAAACCTGTGCCCCCAGGCACATGGGAATGGGTGGCTCCTCCTTCTCGGGACAGCACATTCATGGATTTTGCTCCATCAGAGTGACCATCTGCCTGTACATGCGCTGAGGGGCGTCCCAACCCCAGTGGTGGTCAAAATGGTTCCAGTCGGGGAAGTGCTCATGACGAACGAGGTTGGTGATGCGGGGGAGCAAGCGCTTGGTCTCCAGAGGGGGATTCACCCAGTCCTCCCCACCACTCCACAGGGCGGTCGGCACTGTCATGTCTTCTATCCTGTACACGGGGGGAGTGGCCTGGGAGGGGGGAAACGCTCCAGTTATTTGCAGGCTCTGACACTAATAGCACTAATGGATGGGGTGTGCTGTCCCTGGCATCCCAAAGGACTGGGGCAACTCTGGCCACTGGAGGATGCTGCCCCCATCCTGGTCCTAGCCAGCCTCATCCTTTGCTCCTCCTTCCACAAGTCCCCATTTACCTGGTTGTACTTCTCCTGGTTCTTCTTCCCATAGTCAAACTGCTTGAACTCCCCAGTTTTGGCAGTCTGGAAAGCAGAGGCAAAAGGTTAACCCTGTGCAGGTAATGCCCTGGATCAGCCCCACCGCAAGCAAAGGGCAGCAGCAGGGTCCAGGTGAGCGCACTCTGCCCAGCACAGCCCTGGTGTGGCACTTGCTGGTGTCTGTCCCGTGGGCCAGAGCAAAGAGGGAGTCCCCAAAACACCTACATGGGGTCCTTACCCGGGATGGAGATGAGCATCTGGGTGGCTCTGCCTTGGCCAGCCAGAAGCAGTAGCTAGGAGCTGTGGCTTTTGAGACGCCTTGGTGCAGCAACTTAAAAATCACTTTTATTGGCTTTGTCTGATTCTACCTCCTTACCCGTCTCCAGGGTGAATGAAGCAGCATTGTAAAATACCGTATTCCCAGATTAAAAGAAAAAGCATTGGTTACAGTCGTTATAAAATCAGTCTCTACCTGTCCCCAGTGGAGAAGAGTTTTTACTGATGTATAGTCTGGAAAATGAGCTAGGTATACATCCAGTCGGCTCTGCAGGAAGGAAGAAGTATTTTCTAAGTGAGTTGGGAATGATGAAAATCTGTCTAGGCAAAAAAAATCATTCTGTCTTATAACTGCAATATAAACATTATATGCTCCAGCAGCTTTATTCTGTTCAGAGCTAGGAGTAGCTTTTAAAGGTAAACCAGTTAACCACCACTTTAAAATGGAAATACAACTGGTTCAGTCAATTTTTTGCTATTTTTTTCTATAAACTTGTTGCAGGTCAGCAGAAAATGAGGCAGGAGTTACCTTTCCTTTGCAGACAAGACCACAAGTGATTCTTTCCTACTGAAGCCTCCATTAGGTTTAACACCCCAACACAACTGAAAGAAATCTCCAAAAACCGCTGCCTTGAACAGTGCTTTTCATACCTTATTTTGGCTTTTTATACTCATTTTTGTATTTCATTAGCTATCTCCAGGTGTCTAGGAAAACTGGAGATGACTGTGACCTAGAAAGGCTGATGCACTCACCACATTCAAGTTCTTCTTGTTGTACCCGCCAATAAGGAAGATCTCGTTTTCACAGACTTCAGCTGTTAGCAGGTTGCTGCACGTCTTGGCAAGGGTGGCTCTCTCTGTCCTCCCCACCAGAGTCAGCTGTTTTGTTCCAAATATTGCCTGCAAGAGCACAAGGAAACAGGTCATGGCGGGTCCTGCAACACATGTCCCCTCTCCACAAGAACCACTTGTCCCCAGCCAGTGCTGACAGGCAACTCCTCAATATGGTTGTTGACACATTTGGGCTAGCCAGTCTCATGAGGAGGTTGACCCACGGTCACACCCAACTCTCAGAGCAGCATGAAACCATCACCATCCTTTCTACACCATGCTGTAGTCCCCATCATCCTCGTGCATCCTCTCTAAGGTACCAGCTTCCAAAGCTCAGCCCAGGATGGCCAGACTCATACCACTTATCTGCCACCTCTGTTGACACATGCTCCTCAGGTGGAGCACATCCAGGGAGAGTGCCAGCTCCCCTTCCAGCCTTTCTCCAGCCGCTGGAGCAAAGGGTGGAAGGGAGGTGGTGTGGGGCTGCTCTGAGCTGGGCTATGGGACTGGGGTGTGGTGAGGTCAATAAGCAAAAACATAAACAGGAATGATAGAGAGGTATGGATATTTTAAACAGTGAAATCTGGTTGTGCTCGACTGGGTGGAGAGGGACATCCCTGCTGTTTGGGATCTTGGGACCTCTCATCTCCCCACACGTGTCTCCAACGCCTGCCACAGGCATGGGCTCAGTGCACGGCGGCAACACGAGGAACATGAGTTGCTGAAAGCTCCGGGGTTTCAGTAGTAATAATACACAAACACCTCACGTACCTTCAGTACCGCATCTGGTAAAAACGCTATCTTTAAGATGGGGCCTTTGACGTGATGAAAGGTGTAGAGAGGAGCCAGTGCAAAGAAGAGTTTGATTTTCTCAGCCAGGTGTGGCATGCTTGAAAACGCTATGAAACCTGAAAAGCAGTGAGAGATCACAACGATAACCCCAACAGCAACAATGCTCATCCCAGACCTCCTTTTTGAGACATAGGGTTTGAACAAAATTAAATGCTCCTGGATGTCAGCACAGCCCAGGACGGCTGGGCAAGACATAGCAAACCTCTCCCATGCAGAAGGACCAAGAAGCCAGGTAGGAAAAGTGGCTGCATGGGCCAACGCAGCCCTGTCCTCAGCAGTCTCCAGGTTGGGACAGATATTGATGCCCCTCTCCCGTGGCATCCTGGCGCCCCGCCCTCACCCACTGCCGGCTCCTCCTCCTCACTCACCCAGAGAGTTGCCTTGAGCGTGGCCAACGTAGAACAGTTTCTCCTGCCTGGTTTGCCTTAGGATGAAGCCCACCATGGCGGGGAGGTCGTACACAGCCATCTCGTGGAAGCTGGGGAGCAAGGGGAGAAGCTGGAGGAGGTGCCCATCTCCCAGCCTCCCATGGACATCAGGTGGTCGGTGCTGGCAGCCCAGAATCCCAGCCCCACCCTTGGTGGCATTCTCACCTGAAATCCCAAAACTCCTCTTGGTCGACAGAAAGGTTCAGGTGCCGTCGGGACCAGCTGTTCCCCCGGCTGTTTCCAATCCAGACGTCGTACCCTGTGTCTGCGAGGATGAAGCCCAGGCTGCTGTTGGGGAGGTTGTCCACCCAGTCACCACCATCTAAACTGAACCCATGCACTATCAACACAGGTGACCTGGCTCCTGAAAGAGGAGAAATCGGGTTCTTCACACAAGAAAACCCCTTCCCATATGGAAATAAAACAGTTCTGTGCATCTCAGTATTATTTTCTGCAGGCTGCACATTAAACTTTCTCTCCTCCCATGATTTCCCTGCCTCTGCTGGTGCTTGTTTTGTTTGAAGGACTTTTGCCACCCCTGGCCCTGAGCTATCAGGAAACCTTGGACCAGGGCAAGGGGTTTGCTCCAGCTAAGGAGCCACTGGGGCTCGCTGGGTCATGCTGCCCCATCCCGGATGCAACAAAACACAATAATGAATTCCTGCATCCCCAGGGACAGCTCAAGGCAGCTGGGCAAAAACTTCTTATCCCTCTTCCAGCTGCCGAAACTGTGTCTGAAGGCACAGGCATTCACACTGGCTTCCCCTTGCACACTGCCTCATCTCTGAGCAGGGTCACGGCTGCTTCACCCTTGGTGAAACCGAGCCCACCTGAGTGCCCAGCATCCCCCTTGCCATGGGGAATCCGGTTGAGGCTGAGGAAGTAGCCGTCCTCTGTCAGCACATCGTACTCCTCACTGGGATACCCGTGGAAACGGATCTTCTGGCTCTGCAGGGACAACAGTCCGAGGGGAGAGGGTGACCCGTTTGTGTCCATCATCCTGTGCTTGACCCAACCACACCCACTCCCACCACCCAAGCTCTCCAATGTCACCTCCACCTGCACACACGAGACCTGAAGGTCCATCTATGTTAGAGGAAGACCAGGGAGAGGCCAACCTCAAGCTGAGAGCATGAAGTGAGTAACACCCATGCAAATATAGGAAACTCTTGGTGCCCCAAGCCCTTTGGCTGACCCTGGGTGCAGATGCCAGGGTAAGGGATGGGGAGAGCCCAGCTGGTCCCTCAGGGAGGAATTGGGCCCACCCCGTGGGGAAGCCTGGGTCCTGCAGAGGTCTGTTTGACCCCCCAGCACTTACGATGTTCATGAACTGCTCGGGATTGTCATGGCTCACTCCAGCACATGGGATGGCATTGCCCAGCCCCTGGGCCAGGCACAGGGCCACCAGCAGCAGCCACATCTTGCGTCTCCACAGCACCTGGGGGATAACAGTGTTGGCATGAGCAGGATGGTGAGTGCGCCAGAAGCACGAGCAAATGCCGTGCAGCTCCAGCACCGCTGGCAGTGCTGCCAAAGCCTGATGCTGCAATGTGGAGCGGGCATTTCCATCCCAAACCATGTCAGCTGCGGTACCATACAGGACCCTCTGCCAGGGACTGGGCACTCAGCAGCATCCTGCAGCTGAAGCCAGCTGAGCAAAAGCACCCAGTGGCACACAGGTGACAAGGGCTGGGGGTCCCCAGGGGATGCAGGGGAAGAAATGGAAAGAGGCCACATCTGGCCTGGGGGGCTCTGCGCTGGGTACAGCTGGGGTTGGCAGGGGCTCAGGGAAAGCCATGTCTGCAGCTGCTCTCCTGCCCTTTTGCCCTTCACCAGGACTCCTCCTCCAGACACTACCAGAGGCTACCCAGGTCTCTGGTTTGACCCCACAGAGCTGCTTTTATGGTCCCCACCTTGAGTGTTAAAGCCTGCTGGTGCTGCCGCACATCACCTGGCACAAGTGAGTCCCCTCTCCAGATGAGGGTGACTGCTCTGCGGGGATGTGACCAGCCTCTGAGAGCCCATTGTCCACCTGAGAGCCACATCCACACCGTGCAGGTGGAGGGCCACTGGCTTAAGCTTTGCATTTGTAGAGGTGTCTTAATATGCCAGTATTATCTCCCACCAAAATCCACCTCATAACACTTCCCAATCCCCTGTGCAGTTCGGAACCCACCCCAAGCATCTCTTGCTGGTCCAGCTGCAACTGCAGTGTGAGACAAGCAGCCTCCAGCCACCCCCTCTCTGGGAAAAGCATCAGGATGCTGATTCCCTGAAAGCATCCTCCCCCAAGCAGGAGGGTTCATGTCGGAGTTCTGGTCTGCAGGAGCTCCCCTGCTCCATCCCTGCCTTGGATGGTTTATAGCTCATCACCACGTGTTCCTGGTGTGCCCTGCCATCCTCAGCACCCCAGCCCAAGGGGATCCAGACTTCAGGACAGGTCCAGCGAAGTCCATTTCCCTGATGTCCCTGTTGCAGGAGGTAGAAAAGACTCTGCCTCTCAGAGGAGGTGTCTGGGTGCATTTTCCCAGCATACTTCCAGCATGGAAAGGTTTTCCTGGGTTGCTCAGGAAAATGGGAACACCTACCCACTGCATAGCACCATGTGAGCAACAGAAAAAACTCACTATCACACATTAAAAAAAAGTGTCAACTCAAGTCTTGCTCTGTGTTCAAGTCCACCACCAACATCTTGATGCCTACATCTCCCTGTGCAGATGAGGACATCCTGGGATTAAAGTGCTGTGATGGTCAGAGGAAGGTGAGGTCGGATGAGCCTGTGATCCTGCTAAACCCAATCTGGCCCTTGTCCTGCCCGGCTGCCAAACACCAGTGACTAGAGGCTGGATCCATTGGTGCAAAACACCATTTTAAGGTGCTTTTAGTCTATAGCCCCTCCAAACTGCATGTAGAAGGAGGGAAAGAAGCACAGAAGGAAGGTAGGAAGGACAGAAGGAAGGAAGGAATTACAGTGGCTGCCTTCTCACCAGGCTCAATTGCACACGAATGTAGGCAAGACATTGCAGGCCATGCCTGGGGACATCAGAGACAGACCAAATTACTGAAATAGCAACCTCAGCAAGCAGTGTGGATTACAAGGGACCGAGAAGCCAAGCCTGCACAGGAATTAGGAGATGCCAGAGGGGGCCTCCCCATGCCAGATATAACAATATGCTTCCCTGTGCTGTTTTCCTGTTGCAAAACCTACCCTGAGTTTTCATACTAATTGCATTTTCTTGATGAGCACGTCACTTAGGAAACAGCTTCTTTCCCTTGGGTCTACACCTTGGCTTTCAAGGCTTGGCTGGACCAAACTAGGGCTGGCCTGAGCTAGCACTGGGGATGGTCCTGCTCTGAGTAGGAAGTTGGACCAGAGGTCTGCAGAAGTCCCCTCCAAAAAGCCATGGCTGGCCTGGACCCAGCCGAAGTGGCCTTTCCCCATCCCCTGAGCAGAGAGGTCTCCAACCCTGCCAGGCTTTGCCCCCACGGTCCATCTGCCCTACATCTGGAGCCAGCCCTGCACATCATCATATGCAAGAGGACCTTTCACTGCCCCATGATTGGCAACAGCCCACAGGCCTGTGGTTTCTGTGGCTCACGCCCGGCTCACAACCCTGCACATTTTGTGATGAGGATTTCCTCCACCCAACACCCCCTCGCCCAGCTCCTGAGCAGTGGCACTAAGATTTCCCATATGTCTTGGAGGTCACCACCATAGCTGAAGGCTCTGTTGCCCACATCAGTGGCATCCAGATATTACGGTGGCACACCATAGTAACCATGACCTGTGACAAGCTGTGCCACAAAGCCCACAGATGCCAGTGAGAGCACTGACAAGCATTCAGCCACTTACAGAAGCAACTCCTTCTGGTATCCCAAGAGATTAAAGCCTTTGTGGCAAAGGAGGAAGGATTAGTCACTGCGCATACCTGTGGCATTCAGCAAGCAATAATAGACTCCTGGGTTTTGATGTAAAAACACAGTAGGAACACATAAAGACCAGCCAAAATGACAGTCCCCACCTCCTGCACCCAAGCCTCAGGGTCACACAAGTCATCAGAGTTGTGTCTATCCCCAGGTACCCAGCGCGGTCCGGAGCCAGCCTGCGGTAGAGCATTCCCTGCTCCTGCCCCAGCAGGGGAGGACTTGGCAGAGGAGATGTCAGCTCACTGCCTCACAGGGGACCTGCCCATGCTGTCCAGCAAGCCTTGCCTCCACAGAGTTCAACCCCACCAGGGCTGTCTCCTCCAGCCCCCGACTGCCCATCTCCAGCTGGCGCAGCCGCATACTGCCATGCTTCAGAGCTTCAGCACTGCCTGATGGCACACCTGGGCTCAGACCCCAGGTGTTTTGGACCACTCAGCTCAGCTGTGGGTCCTCCCACTTGCCTCCCGCACCAAGCCAAAGTATGTACCAGAGCACATCAACAAACTTGAGAAGAGCCCAACAGTGCCTTCCTCAGAAGAGAGACTGCAACACGTCCCACCATCCAAATCCAGAACCGCTATCTCTAGTGGCAAACTGCTGCTCAGCTGTGAGTCCCTGGGCATAGGCAAGCAGGACGGAGGAGAGCAGAGATGGTCTCTGCTCCTTCTCAGAGGTGCCATTCCTCATGCATCAGCCCTGGGTAATCCAACCAAGCCAAAGCTAGGGGTGCAGGACACCCCATCCCCTCCACACAGGTAAAATGGATGGAGACCCAGGAAAACATCTAACCACAGCACTCCCTCAGCTCACTGGGAAACACCAGAGCTCATGCTTGCAAAAAACGAGGAGGTCAGATGCAGAACTGCAAAGCAGACCCTTCAGAGAACACTTTAACTGCAATGGTGACCAAAATGCCCAAGTTCTCCACGCATAAAATGAACAACTGGAAGGATAATAAAGCCTCTTGACTCAGTTGGGATCCTTTCTTTCAGCAACAGTCTGAGCTAGAAGGAGAGCACACATTGCACATCAACCTGACCTGCTGCTCCAGGCCCGTCCGTGCAGTCAGGAGGATCGGCGGCACTGAGTGAACCCATCCTCTTAGCTTATAAATAGACAGGGAGAGGCTGGGACTTGTCCGTCAACATTTGAAAGCCCAGTCACTCTCCAATCACACTGCCTGCTTTTCCTCTCCAGCCCGATGATTCAGATGTGGCATCCCGAACCCCAGGGTCTCAGCAGCAAAGTGCCACATCTTGAAGGTAGTTAACAAGCTGTTGGGCAATGTCCCCATCACCGGGAACACCCAGGCCTTGTGGCATCCTGCAATTGGGAGTTGCATTTTTGGCATACCTCTGCAGAGGGATTCCAGCTGCCTCGTCTGTAATACGAAGGGCAACATGGTCTGGGGTTGCCAGAAAGGTCACCAGCTGCTCATGTTTAGCTTTCCTGGTCTAGGTACCTGTTGGCAATGCATGTCAGCTCTGCATGTCAGCAGCAGGCACAGGGATGACCACGCTGCCTAGAGGAGGTGGCACAACCATGCCTGGGTTGAAAGGGAAGAGGCAGAGCTCACCCAGGAAAGGAAGAAGAAATACCAGGTTCACATGACACTGATGGTCCGACTTTTATCAGTGTGGAGATCCCAAGAGTGGAAATCCAAAGGGTGCAAAGCAAACTCACGTGGGCAGACGTGACAATCAGCCCTCCACGATGGCTCTGCGTCCACAGACCCCTTCAACCACATGTCTTCCAGCCCCACCACCTCTCCTCCTGCCAGAAGAGCAATGGTGGTGGGAAGGGACCTCTGGGTTCTGCATCCCAGCCTCCCGCTCACAGCAGGACTGTCGCCAGCAGCCATGGCTCTGTCTAGCTGAGGTGGACCCATGTGACTGCAGAGCAGCATCCAGGAAAAAGCCAGGTGGAGGAAAACAAGCATAACCAGCCTGGCATATGGGACAATCATCCCTGAGCCAGCAATTAATGCATTAACGGTTTCTGGTCTACTCTATTTCACAGCTCCTGTGCAGTGCTCACTGAGCATGAGGGACGGGTGTCCCACCTGGGTGTACTTCCATATGTCTCATGGTTGAGATATTGGACCTCTCCACTTTCTGTCAGCTGGGGAAAACAGGACAGTCAGCATGGGAGCTGCACAAGGTCATAGCCCAGATCCTCTCTTCCTTGCACCACCCCAATGGACCCTCAAGAGCTTGCTGCGAACCTGGGACCCCCTCTTCTCCTGGTGGGATGTGGGTATTGATGCACAGACCAAAGCACAGTGGCACCTGCTGCCAAGCCAGGGCCGGTGGAGCCCTGGGACAGCAGGCTCACAGTTCACACGCCCCAATGTATTGCCTTTGACTATTGCCATTGTCCCTGCATGTAAGATAAATAATAAGATCTGAAATATTGGCCATAAACATTGTTTTGAAAGTCCTCTCCCCATGCCACAGCCCTGCTCATACCCTCCCTGGGCATTTACTGTCAGCCACCTCTGGAGACGTGTCTGCCCTGGCCATGCTGATGTGCCCTTGGTTTTGAACTGCTTTTGGATGTGACTTTCATGGCAGCAAAGATATTAAGTAAGAAGGGTTACTCCTGCCTGTGGGTTATGCAAGTCCCAGGAAACACAAGTCTGACAGGGGAGTCCCAGCTGGTGTCTTGATCTGAACAAGCAACAGATGTGTTTTGCCACCATCAGGTCTCTGCAGGACAACCAGCAAGTCAGGCTCTTTGCAGGCAACTTCAAGTCCAAAGTCTGTGATGCAACAGGTCATCTGGGTTAAAAGAAAGCCCAGACCAGGACCGAATTGGAACCCACTAATTTCACAGCACAATCATTCGATATTCAAGTCAGGCTGCATCATTTCCAGGGCCAAATCAGCCTGACTGGAGAAAACCCCTTTCAAACCAGCTCTAGCTCTCTTCCTTGGGTCCTGACTCATGAGCCTTAATGGCAGTTTGTATCAGGTTATTCAAGAACATCACTTTGGAAAGCAAATTGGATTTGTGCAGCAAGACATGAGGTGATAGGTCTATTGCCAATGGCTGCCTATATGTTGGTCTAAGGCAGGTTTGCCTGAGCAGGTTGCTCTTCCTGCAGCCAGGTGCATAAAAGACACGGATCTGCCCTGGCTGAAGAGGATGTAGGTGTCTCATGCACACAGCGGCAGCATCCACTCCATAGATGCTTACTTCTTCTTGAATTAGGGTGCCAGCACAAATGTCACCATCCTCCCTGAGAAACAGAGCAGCCTGTTCCCACGCAGTGGGAGGATCTCCATCTTACTGACTGATATGTTTGTTCAGTGCTACCAAAACAAGTAGGTTTTGCTTTTGCACCAGATTGCTCTGAGGTGGTGACTGCAGGCCATGGAGATGTCCTACCCTGTCTTCCATGGACCAAGCTTATCCACAGCCCTGGAAGGACAGTGTCACCTCCATTGAAGGAGCTCAAGGAATGACCGTCCAGGTGGGGAATCAGCCCAACAGAAGACAGAATGGGTCACAAAGTGCTCATGACTTTTGGAGTGGTATTACTAGTGAGCAGAATATTTCCTCTGTCAGTGTGAAATACCTCTGGCTTGGATGGACCCACGCTTATTGTGGTTTTCACCAACAGAATTACTGTTTGCTTGTTTTCCTAAATTTAAATGCTCACATGAACATTTAAATGCTCATGCAGGATGTGGCACTTTGCAAGAGCTTCATTTAATTACAGGGCCTTTGGGCGCTGTTCCCCACACCCAGCTGAGGTCCTGGAGTAAGCGGGCTGGTTCAGTAAATCAGTGCGAGGATGTAACCATTCACATGGCATTTCTTTGAGCACAAATGTCAGTACTCAAATTCAGGGCTCACGGTGCTGATAGCACAGTCCAAGCAATCCAAAAGGCAGCATTTATTTACCTGCAAACTTGTCCTGTAGCCTTTTTCCAAACTCTTTTACAGTGGCTTGTGCAAACCAGAGCATGTATCTGTAGTGCTTCTGGTGGATATAGCATGTTCAGCAGAGGATGTTTAGTTTTTTGAAGAATGTGGAGAGGACACAGTGCAAAACCAGTTTGGGGGGGGTTTTTTGAGTCACGTGGGGTATTAAAGAAAATGCAATGAAACCCAAAGGAAGCATAGGAAGTATAGAAGACTTGCAGGAACATTTTCACTGACTCAGGCACCTACAAACATCTCTGCCAATGACCTTGCTGCTCATTGCACTCCTACTTGGTCTGGATGGCCATGTTTGCAGCCTCTCCTGCCTTGAAAACAGCTACACAGAGGTGGCAAAATACCAGGCTAGGAATGCCCTGCCCTAAGTGACCTTTCAGGCAACGTCAGGCATGGACCTGGCAAGGCAAAGGTGAGCGTTCCTACAAGAAAAGAGTGAAAACCATGCTGAGAAGTGCCATAGAACAAAGTAGGCATTTAATCATCAACTTGACCAAGAAAAAGATCCAAGGCTCCTTTTATGCAAGATGTTGTACCTTGCACTGAAAGCCTCAACCACAGGTATCCAAGAAGAACATAAACACAAGTAAAAGGTTAAGAAGTGGCAGAAAAAGCCACTGACATGTAATTGCTAGAGCAGAAGACATGCAAGATATTACTGGATGCCAAGAAGGGGAAGATTTTGCAACAGCTTCCCATTTGGGGCAAGATGCTTTTGTACTTTAATGACTTCTATGCAGCCCTACAACATTACAGGAATGGTATTTCCTGTATCAACACTCCTAAAGTGTTGTCCCAAGAAAGGCCAACATAATAAATTATCTCTTGTTCAGTGCCCTGCAGAACAAGATCAACAGTTGGTGAAAGGTCCAGCAATACAGCCAGATTTTAGGGGGGAAATAAATCTCAGTACTTGTAATTAAGCACTGGAACAGGTGCCCAGAGTGTTGATGGGATGCCCATCCCTGGAGATGCTCAAAACTGAACAGGACAAAGCCCTAAGCAGCCTGATCTAGTTGGAAAATCACCTTGCTTTGAGACTTGCTATAGACTAGAGACCTCCAAGGGTCTGTCCAACCTAAACTACGTGCCTGTCTGAGGAAGGCTAAAGAGCAGAAGCACAGCAGGAGAGATGCCCCAACTGTTGATTGACACACACACACTGTTGGACCAGAGGACTGCTAGGCAGATGAGGAAGTCTCCTGAGCAGAGGCTTTGGTGGGACTAACCTCCACAGAGGAGCTGATCAGGAGCTTTGCAAGGTAGGGACAGCCAGGACCACTCTGCTGAGCCACCCAGCTCCACAAAGCAGGGTCCTGTGGCAACTCAAGTGCAACAGAGGCTGTTGAAGCTACAAAGGAGGGCACATGGGTGTACATGTCTGAAGGCACCCATCGCAGGAGTTAAGCAAGCATCAGTGTGCCTGAGTTCCCCAAGCTCCTCCTGCTCAGCAGAAAAGTCCAGCTGTCCTCTAGACCAGCCGTTCCCTATCCAGACACCATCCTCACATGTGGCAGCCTCTTCTCTGGAGACCTTCTGAGGTTACAAGACCTCCTGTAAGGCCCTAATTGTGCTTTTGTAGTGTAAAGTACTTGGTGCAGAGAAAACATTGTTTTGTTTCTTCCTTGCTCCATAAGTTACAGGCATTGCTCCCATCAAATATGGAATATGACTAATGCTGGGTGTGTCTGCGTGGCCCTCTGCAAACCCTCCGATGAGGGGTAGGCATCCGGTGGTGTTTTAGGTGGATCAAGAGTGGTGACTGATCCTTACAGCTCCCCAAAACCTACAGGGCAGCCGCATCTGCCCAGTAGCTGCATTCAGGTGTCTGTGCCTGCTGAGACCCACATATTACATACCCACTGATGGCATCATTCTTGAATCCCATGGCTTCTGCCCATGGCCCAGCTCCCACGCTGACTCATGAGGAAGCTTTGCAAGAGCTCGTCTCAGTCCAGAGTCCCAGCAGCAATGCTGAGACCTCTGGGACATGCTCCCCTCCAGCATGTCACCCATACCACAGCCTTCCCACAGCTAGAGCAGGCGATGCTGGCCATGCTTCAGTCCAAAGCTCAACCTTCAGGTAACTCCAGGAGTCTGTGCAGGGCAGAGACGTCCCTTTCAGTAACCTGCTGGTCTAGTGAGGGGCCATTACAAGCCATCTGTCCCAGTAAGATGCTGACCACCAGGTCTAAAGGCTGCTCCTTCTTTTGTTCCAGGAACAAAAAGTGGCACCCAAGAAAGAGCAGATCATGTTGCCTTGACATCTACCACAGATCAACAGTTAAGTCTTTGGGTGAGATGCTGGTGAGGCATAACTGGTAACTCCCACCTGCAGGGACTAGGTGCCCCTTGGCAGCTTGGCCATCAGGAAAAGCCTTAGGAAACCCTGGAGCTGTTTCCCATAGAGCAGAAGTTGTGATCAAATAGCAGGTGATGCGTCTGTCCTTCCTGAAGGAGCTGTTTCTTCCACTGCCCTGGTCTCTGTGTGCAGACATGGTGGACAGTCCTTGCTTTTCTAGTGGGCAGATCAGAAGTGAGAAAATTCACCTTGGAGGAAAGAGGGCAAGGGGTAAGACAGACTCCAGGAACCACAGTGGGGCCACCTTGGTCTGGAGTGGCAGTGCCAGCTTCCCCAGCAGCCAAAATCCTGGGGTGCCTGGACTCGCCAGGCACCTCCAGGCACTGGAAAGCTGTCCCCAGCTCCTGGGCAGCTCTGGGCAGCTCAGCCCATGGCCACGGCACAGCTGAGAATGTGCTGAGACCAGCCCTCTCGTGACACCTGTGGCTCTCCCCCTTGCCCCCAGAGTCCTTTACAGCCCTCCACTGCTTCCCTGGGGACCTAAAGGCTTCCGGCACACGACCGCAGCAGCTTGGCTCCTTGTCAAGCCAGCAGGTCATGGCTTGCTCTTCCAGGAGCTTGTGAGCCGCACGGCAAAAGTGCGTTCAATGTCCTTTTATTTAGGGACACGTTCATTAACACCAGCGGCCATCTGTGTGCCACCCAACAGATTGTGAGAAGGTGGCCGTGGATGGCACTGCATGCTGTTTTCAGCTGAAAAAGGAGGAAAGATATCACAGGATAGGCAAGCTGCAGAGCTGGGCTGACACAAGCTCATCCCTAGCACACACGGGCTGGACTCGGGCCACCATGAATTGCTCAGAGATGTGGGGATGTGAGGTGTGAGGGGAGACTGCATCTGAGGACCATCAACAGGAGCCAACAGTTGCATGGCTCCCTCCAAGGCAGGTGTCAGAAGCAATGAGAGAAGAGACCAGGTTTGGGAATTACCTTGCCCACTGCATAAAGATGGGCTGGAAAGAGCTCTTGTATTTGGTTGCTGTTTAAAGACCAAGGCACCCCGTCAAGCCTGGCTCCCAGCCTTGTCCCAGCCCAGAGCTGCCTTTCCCTCACCACTTCCAGCATCAGCGACAGCCTCCAGCAGCAGAGGTGACACGAGAGTCTTCTCCCTCAGCTTCCCCACCACCACTGCTTGGGCATCCAATACTAATCCAGCTACACCTCGAAGCCTTACCCTCTCCTTCCCACCACCCCGGAGCCTGCAATGGCTGTTGGGTTGCTCCCCAAAGCCTGCTCCTCCCTAGCCCAGCTCACAACCTTCAAGCTGTGGGTCTCTACAGCACTCACATAGCATCCTATCACCAGAGCAGGCACAGACAGAGGAGACTCCCGTAACACTCGGAAAGGAGCCCTGAGATGCACAGAGCTCTGCAGGCAGACCTACACAGACCTCCTTGCAGGAGCTCCCTGTAAAGCCCCCAGGTTCAGCAAAGCCAGCTCCCACCAGGTTGCAGGCAGGGACACTTGGCACCGAGGGCAGCAGGTAGAAAGGAGCTAAACCCAGTTCTGCCCATGCTCCCTGTGTCCTCACAGGCAGCTTCTGGCCTCCACGCTCACCTTCATCTACCTCAGTGGCTTGCAGCAAAGCCCGCTGAGTCTTCCTTGGTCCTTCAGAAGTCCTTCCTTTCACACCCTCTCCAGAAACACCTGCTCCCCTCCATGCCTCTCTGCACAAGCTGTGAGCCCGTGGCTCTCCCTGTGCCAACCCCCCCCTATTTCTCCAGCCCCTGCCCCACCTCCTTAACCTCTCTTCCCAGACAGGCTCAGCTGCTCTGCAGGAAGGATGACTCCTCGCCTGGCCCTCCCACGCCCCTCAAGACAAAGGAGACACACGCGTGGATGAAAGCCCCAGGAGGGGGTTATTCCCTCTCCTTTGCACTGGGGAGGCCAAATCACAGTGCTGTATCCAGTTTTGGGTTCCCAGGGACTAGTGAGACACTCCCAAACTGGAGTCAGCCTGGGGACACTGTGATGATGGTGGGTCAGGGCCAGGGCATGAGAGGAGAGGCTGCGGGAGCTGGGCTTGCTCAGCCAGAGATGAGGAGATGAAGGCTGATCCAACGGCATCTCCCCCCCCAAAGGGGTGGGGAGGCCAAATCACAGTGCTGTATCCAGTTTTGGGTTCCCAGGGACTAGTGAGACACTCCCAAACTGGAGTCAGCCTGGGGACACTGTGATGATGGTGGGTCAGGGCCAGGGCATGAGAGGAGAGGCTGCGGGAGCTGGGCTTGCTCAGCCAGAGATGAGGAGATGAAGGCTGATCCAACGGCATCTCCCCCTGCCCAAAGGGGTCCTGGAGGCGCTGGTGCCGGACTTTGCTCGAAGGGGCACAGCGAGACCCCCAAGAGGCACTGGCAAAAGCTGCAGCATAGGAAACCCCTGCCAGCCTCAAGGAAACAACCCGTCCCCATGCAAGCGGGGCATCCCTGGGATAGGGCCCCAAGCAGTGGGGGATCCCCCAGCTCAAAGACAGGTATTCACCTGCTGAACAGGCTCAGACAGATTTCAGTGGGTTGCCTGGCAGATCCAGAAAACTGCTCACTGAATGAAGCCCTCGGCTTTTCCTCTCAGCCGGGGCAGCCACATGTCAGCACAAGTCCCTCTTGGCACGTCCTTCAGCTTGTGAGCACCCAGAGACCTTTGCTTTGCTATTTGGGGGTGAAAAGCTACTGCATATTCCCTGAGAGCACCCAGCACGTGTGATGGGTATCACCTCCCTGTGGCTCCATCCACCTATGTAAGGGTGGGCTCCCAAACATGTGCACCTCACCAAGAGGCTCACAGAGCATTCAAGGAGGCTGCTTCTACACCATCCACTCAGCCACCGCTGTGTCTCTGTCGGCACACTTTAAATAATGTCCAGTGCCTTCAGCACAACCAGCACATGCACAGTCAATAATCAACAAAATCATAGCTGGAGCCAGGATGTGCTTTCCCCCACCAAGCAGGAGCTGAGAGATGCAGAGGGACCTGGGGACATGCAGGTGGGAAGGGATGGAGCCTGGGAAAATGCATCTCCAGGGCTGGACCTGCCCCTTGGCCAATGCAGCATGCTGCAGCCACACACCCCACTGCCCAGGCAGGAGGCTGCAATGGGACTGCTCTACCACTCACAGCCCAGCGTCCAGTGGACAACTGCCTCTCCTTGAAGTTAATGCTGTCTTTCCACCCTGCTGCTGACCTGTGGTGGTTTGCAAAATAGGTTCAGAGGGAGGGGGTTATTCGTGTGAGCAGTAAAATGATAAGGTAGCAATGGAGCTCAGCGGGTTATTCGTGTGAGCAGTAAAATGATAAGCAATGGAGCTCAGCGCAGACTGCAGGAAACCTTGCTTATCCCCTGGTGACAAAGGAGGAAAGCAAACTGGAGACAGAGGTGCCCTGGGTTTTTTGGGTTGAGGGGTTTTTTTTCAGTAACAGACTTTACACTCTGCTACTGACAAACCAGAAAAGCCTGAGCTCAAGTGTTTTGCTAAATTAAACTCAACAGTTTAATGATGCACACACAAGAAGAAACATCTCACCTGCTCTACATGAGAAGGAACACCAATAATCTTCATAACCAGCTGAAAAACATGGAGGACTTGTGGAGGGGCTTATTTCTTCCCCTCCTGATCCTTCACAACTGCAGAGTGAAGAAAGGCAGCGTCAACCAGGGCATCAGGGTGATGCTGGCTGGCAGCAGCCTCTGGAGGTCTGTGATCCAACCTTGGCCCCCATCAGGGCCAACTTCACAGCTGCAGCAGGTTGTTGAAGGTCTGAAATAACAGCATGACTTATCAATGCATTGTAACAAAAGCAATGGAAACACACCTCTCACCCAGCCAAAGCAGCATAACTGTGACCAGTGGCATTACAGTTCATAACATGGATGGTGAGAGGGTTGGACCTTGCCAGACTGCTCTCTCCTATCCTCCCAGCAGAGAGGGCTCCATCCCCGCAGAGTTCCTGCCCTGGGTGGCCATGGCCAGGCTGTAGAACCACCTCATGAAGTGGCATCTCATGCTCAAGGAGAGGTGGACGACCATTTGGTTTTTTTAAATATATCAAAACACTACACTTTCCGTGAGTGTTTGGGCAGATCATCTCCCTCACCAGTGCTTCCACAGCACCCTCTGCTGCCCAGGCTTTCCCTTTTCCTTCAGAGAGCACCATCCCATGGACAACAATCAGTCCAACACATCAGTGCTTACATGATCAGACAGCAGCTAGCTGAAAAGCAGGTAGCACTGAGAAATTTAGGAAAAAGTACACGAGATTAAAGTGGCTTGGGGCAGGCAGTCTCCTCGGAGGTAGAGCCTAGGAGGACATCTTTCCTAGTTGTCTCCCTGAGTACTTGTGACAAGAACTTATCTCCTACAAACTTCAAGAATTTCCCAGATCTGCTCGTCACAGCTGTATGGTATTCCCAGCTGATATCTGGGAAGTTGAAATCTCCCATAAGGACAAAGGCTACCAATCCAGAGATTTCTCCTAATTGCCTATAGAATAACTCATCAGTGCTTACATCTCGGCTGGGCGATCGGTGGTAGACACCCACTACAACATCTGCTTTGTTTTCCATCCCCCTAATCCTCACCCAAAGGTTCTCAATCACATCATTGCTAACTGTAAGGGCTGTACCATCAAACCTCTCCCTTACATATAGTGCGACACCTCCATCTCACCTGCCCTGCCTACCCTCCTGAACAGCCTGTAGCCCTCCATCCCAGCACTCCAGCCCTGGGACTCATTCCACCAAGTCTCACTAATACCAATGATATTGTAGCTCTGGGAACTGACCAATGCTTCCAGTTCATCCTGTTTCTCATACTGCGTGCATTGGTGTGCAACTCTTCCGTAGTGCCATGAAAATATTCCCAAGCGAGCCTGGGTAAGAAGGGTGTCTCCTTTCAGAGCAGACTGCAGCCCTCAGGTAAATTACATGTTCGCAGGAGGAAGGATTAGAGGGAGTGGCGATCTGTGACGCTCCCGAATGCGTGGAGCAGAGGGAATAATAGCCCGATGCGTGGTGGGCGAGAGCGGCATGCTCAGGCGGTGGGGACCTCCTGCTTGGCGGACATCAGGAAGAAAGGCACCGCGCTTCTTGTGCTGCAGCCCCTGGACCACGACGGGTAATCCTTCCTCCTTGGGTGCCTCTGCCTTTGCACAGGCTGTCAGCGAGGGGCCATCCCTGGGGACAGCAGGAGAGAGCCATAGGTAGTTGAAAAGCTCCGTGGATTGGACGGCGGGGCTTCCCCGGGAGTCCTGAGCCCAAAGCAAAGTCATTTCTTCTTGCAGGAGGCGTGGTGGGAGCACTCAGGGGTCAGGACCGTGCTGCTGGTGGAAGAGCTTTCACCCTGCTGCGCCTCTGGGAGGTCACTGGGAGCTCTCAAGGTCTGCTGAGCTGAGGGACCCTTCACAAAGGGAATATTTTTACAGGTTGGCTGTTGGGAGGAAAGGGCCAACCTGGGCAAGGCTCTTCCCTTGAATTTGCATGCTATTCTCCTGACGTTATGCCACAAAAATGCTTTCTATCTTTCCTTGCTTTTCTGAAAGGCTCAGTCTTAAAAGTAATGAGACCAGAGTCTCCTGGGGCTGGGCAGCTGGGGAAGGGCTGTGTTGAGTGCGTGTGGCTGCCGTCCTTGCTGTGCCTCCCACCTCTGCCTATGTGTCCCAGAGATCCACGTACTCCTCAGGAGCATCCCGAGAACAATCTCTCAACCTCCTTTCCCCGGGGAAGGAGAGCCCCACAGGGATGTCGACAGCGGCAGGTGATGCAACGAGGTGTCTCGGCGCCAAATCGCAGCCTGGAGGGTTCAGGGTGGAGGTGAGGTGGGGAACCCTTCTTCCCCCAGAGTGGGGAGCAGCCATGGGAGGTGGGGTGTCACCATGGCTGCTCCCCATGGTGCAGCATGGGGCTGGCAGTGTTGCATGGGGCTGGTGTTGGTGCTCAGGGTGCTGCTGGGTGCATGGGGCACAGAGGGGTGCATGGGGCCAGCCTAGCTCCCCATGGAGGGGGTGGGAGGGTCAGGGCTCTGCTGAGCCAAGCCACAGCCACCCCAGCCTCATGCTGGTGATACCACACTGTGAGCAGGAGGGTGGACAAAGGGTGTCCCAAGGTCCCCTCCAGCAGAGCAGCAGTGCCTGTGTGATCCCCCACGTATCTGCTACAGGGACAGCAGAGGGAGCAGGTGGCTGTCTCCCCAGCTGCAAAACCACATCCTGTAGCATGGGAAGCCGGTTCCTCCAGCAGAAGAGTGAGGGGACGATGAGGGTTAGCTGGGAATTGACAGAAACCTGCTCGCAGTTCTCCTTTCTTTCCCCAGGAAGATATTCTGCAGGGAAGCAATGGGGTGGATGCAAGATACCTAGCGCTGGCATCCGGCCGTGGTCGCTGCTTCCCGTGCAGCCCAGCACAGGCACATGCATTCAGCGGGGATTTGGCAGGGCTCCTTGCTGTGGGCTCCACACAATTTAACTATTTAAGCATGTCACACAAGAGCTGAGGCAGTATTTCTGTTGCAAATTTGTTGTCTCCAACAAATAAAATGATAGTAAGATGGTTTGTGGTAGGAACATGCCAAAACAGATACTTCAAAACCCTTCCCAGGAAAAACAGCAGGTCTCCTGGGACAGTATTTCACTCAGGTTTGCAAAAACAACTCAAGTGTGTCCCGGGGTCTCTTTCAGCCATAAGGAGAGCCCAACCAAATCGCATTATTTGATTTCATATTAAGAACAAAACCTCCGTGGTCCTGCAAGTTAAAATTGGGTGGTTTACTCTGGATTAGTTCAGCTATCAGTTTAACCAAATAATCTATTCTTCTGACTATCCGAGCCATCATTTTAAATGAATAGTCTATAATCACCCCCTCGAAAATCAGATTTGCCTAAGGCACATATAGCTGTAGACATACACATGCATTTTTCTGAATACAAGGATCTGATGGAGAATGTGTGATTAAAATGTGATGGAGTTTGGACTCTGGCATTGTTCAAGATAAGCAAAATGAGCCATTTTTAGAACCAATTAGAGGATTTCAAATTTAAAATTATTTCACCTGTTGAGTGGTCAGATTGATATACTAACAGAAGTGTAGTGCATGCCAAGTGAAGTGCGTGCAGTCCCTGGCTTCTGTGTCAGTACTGTCAATGTCTCTCACACTCATCGTGTTGACAATGTTTTGCAGAGCACCATGATGTGGCTGTTCATAACCATTGCTTATATAACGTGCATCAATGAAAAGTCAGATGCAAGCCCTGAGGTGTCCATGGATGTTGTAAGTCCTGACTTCTCTCCCTTCTTTTCCTGCTTGGGCATGCAAGCTACCTATGCTGCCATAGTCTGGGCAGGAGCCATGGTCTCTGTGTGTGTATCTTCACCAGGGCTTTGTACCAGGGTTTTATTAGAGCTTTTGTCTCCCTGTGCTTACCTACATGGAGATTTATGGCAGACGTTTATGGGGGAGTTCGGTCCAAGTCAACAGGTTTGGTCAACGCAGCTGTCTCAGGCTTGGAGCTTCACTGTCATTGCTGCCCTGCTCTTCACAAACATTGATTGCAACATGAAAAGCGACAACGGGTCTTTCTTTACCAGACCTGCTCAGGGAGTGAGGAAAACTCACACCTGCCAAAAATTTTAGCTGAAGTAATGACATCACTGCAGCGTTGGTGGAAGGGATATTGGGAGGTCCCTACTCCGCCCTCCTGCTGACAGCAGGAGTCATCACCACCAGCTCAAGGCGGCCACTGTTGGCTTCGCCCAGCCAAGCCCTAACACCCTCCAGGATGGAGACCCCCACCTCCCTGGGGACCCATCCCACGCTGTCCTTCCCTTCCCACAGGGTGAAATTGTCCGCTACCATGGGTACCCCTACGAGGAGCATGAAGTGGTGACAGACGATGGCTATTACCTCACCATGCAGAGGATTCCTCACGGCAGAGACAACACAGGAAGCATGAGCGCCTCCCACGAAGCAGAGGCACAGGGCTCCAGCATGTTCTGCCCCCGTAAGTGCCACGAGAAGGTCTGCCTGGTCCAGGGACCCTGAGAGCTTTGCTGGGCTGGAGTAGGCCATGGTCAGGGCTGCCTCATCATGGGCTGGGTCCTCAAGGAGACAACTTTCCCTGTAGGATTAGCCTCAGAACCAGAAGAAATGCAGGTGCCCACCACGCCGACCTTCTTGAGACCTTCCCATTCCCTCCTTCCCCTTCACACCAGATGAGCATGTGGCGAGGACGTACCTTGACATGGGGAGGATCTGCTCCAAAGAGGAAGGAAAAGATAAGGAGAATGAATGGGACAGAGAAATCTTGCCCCAGGTTTTACCCCCGCTCAAAGCCAGCCAGTGGAGCAGCAAAATGCCATTTGTCAGCAAAAAAAACCCCCATGTGTCCAACCCAATGCCATCTCACCATTTCGGCTCCTTTCTGTTCTTCACTTGAACCGCTGTTTCAAAGTGGAGGGGATGATGCCCCATTCCTGGCAGGGTGTCCCTCTCCTGGAAAGCAGGAGGACTGGCGTATGAACATGGCAAATAAGTGTAAAAAGCCAGATTTCCATTCAGAACACTTTGTCCTCAGCTGTCCAGGGTGGAAATGTGAGTCTTACATTGAGTGTCTAAAAACCAACAGAAAAAAGAGGAGACAAAGAAAAAAAAAAAGTAAGTCATTTTTATTTCAACTTTTTCATGCTGCAACCTGTGGTTGTCCTACCATATGAATTCAGATAACCTTGCGATGACCATGTTGTGACTTTGAAGTTGGACCTGCTTTGAGCAGGGGATTGGAGCAGAGACCTCCAGAGGTCCTTTCCAAAGTAAACCTTTCCATAATCTCTTTTCCACTCTCTTCCTACAGCACTTCAGGCTTCCTGGTCCTTTGTAAAAAAGATCTTAAGTTTGTTCTGGGGAGCTGAGACTTGCCCATATGGCTTAAAGTGGGCAGGAGCGTGGGCAGAAGATGCTCTTGACCCCTCCAGTACCCGTGTCTCTTGCAATGGGGCAGCATGGTGTTGCTGTGCTGTGGGAGATACTTAGACTCTGCTGGGTTTTCAGTGTCTCCTGGTCAGACCCAGAGTACCTGAGCCAAACAAAAAAGGGACCGTGAGGATGATGGTCTCCATGCAAAGGGCACAGTCAGAGTCCAGACAGACATGGGGCTTGGTTTCTTTCTTCCTGGGAGCATGATTTACTGAGCTCCATTCAGTGTGGAGTCCAACCTTGTTTTTCAGCTTCGCTATATCTATTTTCTCTGCCCTGGGATGACCAAAAAGCCTACTTGAAAAACAGCTCTTCAAAGAGGCTGAGGACATAGGCGACCATCTCCCTGCACTGGAGTCACTTCCCCAGGGGGCTGCTGAAGGCTGAGGACATAGGCGACCATCTCCCTGGGCTGCTGCCAAAAGCGATACCTGGATCTGAACGATCAATTTTGCCAGTGGTCAGAGAAAATGATCCTCCTCTTCTTCCTTCAGCTCCAAAGCCCGCGGTCCTCCTGCAGCATGGCCTGGTGTTGGAGGGAAGCAACTGGGTTACCAACTTGCCCAACAGCAGTCTGGGCTTCATCCTCGCTGATGCCGGCTACGATGTCTGGATCGGAAACAGCCGGGGGAACAGCTGGTCGCGAAAGCACAAAGAGTTTGAGTTTCACCACCAGGAATACTCAGCTTACAGGTATTTTCTGTGAAACTGAAGGGTGGGCAGCTACTTGGTACCCTCAGCAGTGTCCGTAAGCTGGAGGAGCAGTGCCGCTGACAGTCGCACCATCTGCCAGTGGGCATAAACTGACACCACCAAGATGCCATAGGGGTGCCTATACCTGCCAGAGCCCTCGCCCACTCCCCAAATAGTCATGCCACTACTTGCCGTGTCCTGCCTGTCATTCTCAAGGTCAGCAACAGCAATTTTTTCATGTGCCTGTCTCTGTTTCAGCTTTCATGAGATGGCCATGTATGACCTTCCAGCAACGATCAACTATATTCTGCAGAAAACTGGACAGGAGCAGTTATACTACGTGGCTTACTCTCAAGGCACCACCACAGGTACTTAGGAGGGGATCAGACCACTGTCAGTTACATTAGCTGCACACCCCCATTTTGGGAGTGTTCTTCTGAGAGTCTGGATGGAGAGGGTAACATCTGGGCATGTCCAAACAATGAAGGGAAAAGAGCAGGTAAAAATCCCTGCTTTAACAGAACAATTTTGAGCAGTGACAGTCCAAAAATAGTTGCAGCGATGGCTTTTGGTGCATCCCACTGCTGTCAGAGCCCCAGGAAGGGCTTGCAGGAGCTGCAGCTGGGCTGAACAGTCAAGCTGGGAGCTGAAATGCATCAGCAGCAAAGTCAAGTCACCAATTTGCTAGAGCCACCTCCAAGGGTTCTTCCAATGGGCACACACACCTGGGAGTCAACAACTCCTTCAGAAATAAGAGGGCAGGGTCTGCTTCCTTCTCCCTCCCGCAGGTTTCATTGCGTTTTCATCCATTCCCGAGCTGGATCGCAAAATCAAGATGTTTTTTGCCTTGGCTCCTATCACCACAAACTCAAATATGAAGTCACCCTTGGTAAGGCTGTTTGACCTTCCCGAGGGGCTGGTTAAGGTATGTCCTCGCTACACGCTTGTCTGGTGTGAAGGGGGAGGAGGGAATGGGAGGGTCTCATCACCTGAGACATGCAGTGCTTGTACATCACTTCCATTTCCCTGCCCTCTGTGTGCCCTTTGCATTGAGCAGGTACATTTGTGCCTACACTCTTGAGCCGGCGGGGCATTAAACAGTGTAAAGCATCCTCCTGTCCAACCCTAATCAGAGAAGAGCTATTTCTAGATATTGTTTTTGAGTCCATCCTCCTAGAAGAAACCTCTTCTAGGAAGATCAGGGCTCTTCCAGGGCCATGGCCATTTCTGAAAAGCCAAAATTACGAAGCACAGCAAAGCTGTGGCAAGGAAGACAGCAACTTTCAGGGGTGAGCAGAGACGTGGGGAGTGTCTGGAGGCAAGAGAGGAATGTGAACCACACTGATCAATGCCTTTGACTTTCACAGTTCATTTTAGGACGCACAGTGGTCTTCGATAAGGGCGAGATCTTGCAGCAAGTGATTTCCAGTCTGTGCAGCTACCCCATCTTTAAAAGCTTTTGCTCCTTGGTCCTTTACTTGCCTGGTGGGTTTACCAACAGCTTAAATGTGGTATGTACACTCCAGCTTACCTTTTAAGTTATCCAGTTTCTCATTGTTTGAGCCTGAGTTGTCAACCAGCTGCCTTCACCTGGCTTTTCACATCTTCGATTCATCGAATAATCTGGCCATTGCGTTGGCCATTGTGATGCTCTTGCATTGGCACCAGAGGGAAGCCCAGAGTGCACACAAGGTCACACGTCCACCGAGCACGTTGTCTCCCCAGTGGGGATGATGCCGAAGGGGAGAGCGCAGAAATTCATTCAGTGCTCCAGGGACTTCCAGGGTTTCTCTTTTACTAAGTGATTTGTAATTTCACATGTGTTTTCATAACAAAAGGGGCTCTTATGGAACAAACTCCCCTTCAATCCACTGCTAGGAGAGGTGGGCCCTCAGACTCTTCAGTCTACCATCCCTTAGAACATATTTATCCCCAAATCAGAGCCTTTCCCTGTGCGCCACTGCACTGAACACAGTCATAGAAAAATTCAAGCTGGAGACACCAGGGTGGGGATTTCTGGCCCAACCTCGCTCCCACCAGGGCCAACACTACAGCTACAGTAGGTTGCTTGGGGACGTGTCCAGGCAAGCTGGGTGGTCCCAGGAATGCCCCATTTGCACGGGGAAGGGCTATTTCCTTGGGGCCAGCCAAGATTTCAAGGTCCAGATCCTGCCACAAACCACTCGTGAGTAAAATTGGAGAGGGGTCTACATAGAGTACTAAGCAATAATAGCTTGATCATGGATGGAGTCAGAGCTGGGCCACTGTTTCTCAAGGAAAGTGTTGGTGTAATTTCTTAATATTCCAAGTGAGGAAATGCATTAGAAACAACATGTAGTGTTGTTTACAAATTTGATTGATTTACAATCAAATACTGTGATGAGTTGCACATTTTCTTTGCAAAAGTATCCTGAGCACAAGATATGGAGTTTTACTTTGGTTTGAAAAGCACATAGACTCATAACATGACCCAGCATCCCATGGGAATTGCTCAGCTTACTGAAGGGAGCCCTACAGCACCCTTCATGTTGCTGTCTGCGGTGGGTGTTCACATGGCATGTGGCTGAACTGTGCCTTCACAGAGCTAAGACGAAGTAGTTTGTACAAATGCAAGCTCCAGCTAGCCTGTGTGAGTGAAAGACTTGTGTGGCTACTGAACAGGATCAGTTTTATTTCTAATGGGATTTCCCTTCATGCAGAAAATAAATGTCTCCAATACTTTCTTGCAGAGCCGCATAGATGTCTACCTGTCCCGCTACCCTGATTCAACATCCCTAAAAAACATGTTACATTGGCGCCAGGTAATATTTCCTGCTGCAGAATAAGATCACATGCAATCAGGGCCCATGTTCTCTTCTCTCAGCTGCCGAGGACCTCTTTTCAATGCTTGAGTATAATCGTCCATTGCTCTCCCTGCAGAGCTATGTTAGAGAGAAAGGGGAAAATTGACATGAAACACTGGTGCAGATGCAGTTCTTTTGGCCATGACTTTCAACAAAAGGTGACCAAGAGTCTTTGGAGCTAGTAGGAGATAGAGATGGAAGCAAGAACTGGTAATAAACCAGCACAGGAGATGCTAGAGTAAAGGCTAAGAGCTGAGGGTCAGTAGAGACAACTAATCATACAACAACTAATCATTGAAAACATGCACAGACTCATATCCTTCTGTTGTAGACATTGACCATGGCAGACAAAGGAAACTTGCCCAAAGGTCTGATTTGTGTCTTCTTTGAGGCTAGCTCTTGACTGTACGCTGGGTGCACTGTGGGTTTCTGGGGACTCAGCCTCCAGATGTCTATGTTCTGCAGCTTGCCAACCACCTGAGAGAGGAGGGATGAAAGACATGAGCAATGCCAGACGATCTTGCAGGCCATGCTGAGATCTTCCTGGGGGTTGAGCTCTCCTAAAAGACAATATCACACGTAACAAATAGCATCCTCGAGCCTCGGTGGCAGGAGGGAGCAGTGCGGTTCCCCAGTCACCTCTTTTATCTTTCTTATGGTCCTCTCTAATGCATGGATAATAAACACAGCTCTCCTCCTTTTCCAGCTCTATCAAACGGGGGAATTCAAATATTATGATTACGGCAGTGACAACATGCTTCATTACAACCAGGTAAGAGAAATCCATTCTCATTTGTCAGTTTAAAAAAGAGAAAAAAAAGAAAAAAGAAAATTACAATGAAAACATTGCAGTGGCTGAGACTGAATTTTATGGGATTTATGGAATTTACCTTATATGGTCAAACGGGTTTGTACCTTTCTTACAAAAAAGAGGTCTGTGATGTTGTTCAATGATGACTGTTTGACCCTCTGGTGAAAAGTGCAGGAGCCCAAGGCATAATCAGGACCTCTGGTGATAGTTTCTGTACTGTCTCTCGGGATAGGGGAGAAATTCCAAGCAGCAATCAGGAATACTTTGAATTTTTGACTTGCCTGTGACCTCCCAGGCTTTCCTTCCTCAAGCCACACTATTTGTCTTCCAGACCACACCTCCCTTCTATGAGCTGGAAAATATGAAAACCCCCCTTGCTGCATGGTATGGTGGCAGGGACTGGATTTCAGCCCCTGAAGACGTAAACATCACACTGCCTCGTATAACCAATGTGGCATACAAAAAGTACATTCCTGAATTTGTCCACTTTGATTTCCTTTGGGGTATGCAAGCGTATGAACAAGTGTACAAAGAAATTCTTGAACTGATGGAGAAGAGCGCCTAGAGTCGGACCACTGGCAGTAACTGTTGGTTTCTCGTTTGACTTCTGGGCCTTCTTTTATTTGAAAAAAAAAAAAGTGAAGAAAAAACGAGGGGAAAAAGGCTCATTAAACTGCTACACTTGGTTTGGATTGATATTACTCTGGCAAGTGAGGAAAACAAGCCAATCCAATGATCGGGAAAGCACGTAGGATTTAGGTTAAATAGGTTGAGGTCCTTGCAGAAGTTGGGCATGGCCCTTGGACCCTGAGTCTCCCAGGTGCCTCACTCACATGCATTTCCAACAACAAGCAATTTCAGTGGAATTTGGCTGCTGGTCACCATTGCAGGCTCTGGCCTCCCTACGCTTGGGTTCCCAGCTGCAAACACCCATACAGCAGCTCAGCTCCCTCCTGGATGCTGGTGTTTCACCAGAGTAGGTGTGCTCAGATGGGACCACGTGGTGGGTCGAGTGATGAATCCTGCTGATGTAGCTTTATCCACCTTCTGGTGACTCTTCCACACCAAGAATCCCAACATCCTGACGTTCATTGCTTTACAGTCGGAAGGAGCTAGAAACTTTCTGCCTGGTGACAATGAAAAGAGCTCGTGGTTTTTTTCCATGAGAACTGTCCATATAGGGAACATCTTTCTCAAATTCATGTTGATTTGGATAACACTGGCCTTGCTCATACACAAAAGGGTTTTCAATAAGTTCTACCAGGAAACACCATTTTGCACCGTTTTAAGCAATATTCTCAAGGCACAAACCCAGCTGGAAGGTCACCTTTTGCTGACTCTCAGGAAATGCTTTTGTTTTCCTTATGTGGGAGAGAGAAGAAGAGTCTGGTGGAAGCCAGTAATGAGTCTAACTCTGTTTTCAGCTTCTGGATTACACTTCTTAATAATACATTGATTAGGGGAGGAATTGTGAATTTGCCTGTTTGTGAAACTATATTCTTCAAATATGCCTAGAAGCAAGCAGGGCAAAGGATAAGGCCCTCTTTCCACAAAGATGTACAAATAAAAATTATATAATAATAGTAATAATAAAGTAAGATAGGATCCACTGGGCTGTGTGTAGTTGTACTGCCTTAAACTTCCAGAGGAGTATGGGGGTTTTCAGCACAGACGTCTTGCCATGTGCAGGCAAGGGAGAGTTGCTTGTCCAACACTCCCTCTGCTCAGGGATAACTTTCAGTGGCTTGTAACACTGGCAGACACCCACTGCCCATGATGCAACTAGCATCCTCCACCCTGTGCCCTGCAGGGAAGAGGTGGGTCGCAGAAGGCAGGTTGGAGGGTGAGGAGGGGTATCGAGCCCAGCACAGCTGCTCTCCAGAGGCAAACTGTGGGTCTTAGGAGCACACTTTCATCCAAGTGTCTGGAGATGGTGGGACGGGGCTGTTGGTACACGTCCTTGTAGGACAACTGCAGTGGGCTCTATTTGAATTATCATCAAAGGGGACCGGCTGTAAAGGTGTTTCACTTTCCATCCTTACAGCTAGAATTGACCACAGAAGAAAACAGGACAGGGTGAGGTAATCTCAGGGTGTAAGAATTAGGCTATAGGTTAGGTATGATCTATCTGGAGCGACAGTGATTAGCTACCTCACTTACTATATATGTGGTGACATCTTTTTCTGTGTGATTAGTTATTTACTGCAGGGCTCTGCCCTGGAGCAGCATTCTTACAGGACTGCACTGTGTTCATGCCATGGATGTCAATGCAAATGCAAGAAGACTTTTCTGTCTTTGAAAATAAACACCCAAAGCTTGGCAAGACATTTCCCCAACAGACTTCTGAAAAGCTTGCAAGAACTTATTTATGTTTAGTTAAAAAGTACTAACTTTTTACTTCTGAAAATTTATAAGAATTGCAGGGTTTAGTCTCTTCTCTTTCTGTTCAGGTTATAATGTTTCTGCCACTTCTGTAATTATCTGATGCAATGTTTGTATTGCATTCTCTTCATTCATTGGCAGTCTCCCATGACGGAGCGTTTTGGCAAAGTTCTCTCTAAATCAGGTTCTGGAAGCACTCTGCTCCCTGTGGCACTGGTACTTGCTTCCCATCTCCTGTTAAAGGATCAACAACAGTTGAAGTGGTGCATTTTGGAAGCAAACAGAATGGTAAATAATCAAGGTGTTTGTAACATAAATATTGTGATGTTCTGTCATCTGGGATTGCTTTGATCAATAAACAGATTGTGTTACATGGCAAGCTGTGTTGATCTTTCCGGGACTGGAGTCCTTGCATATCTCAAGTCTGTCAGGCAAGTCAAAAGTCATCAGGCAGATCCATGGTGATGGCACAGGTCCAAGGTCAGGCTGGGACACCAGCCCATGATGTTGTGGTCCAGATCAACTCAATCTCTCGCCCTTAGACTTCACAACGCAGTACGAGGCCTTCACCGCCCTGGTGAATGTATTCATGGCACAACAGTTCTCCCTTTTTATTTTCCATGCATGAGCAAACCAACCTCAGTCATACGCCTACACGCATGGAGGATGTTGGTCATTCAGCCACTTACTTAATTTTCTTTCAGATGTGCTCATGCAAAGCCATTCTTGATCTGCTTGCGTATGGCATACAAAGCCAGACGGGCTTAAAACCGTGTCACATCCCATTCAAAATACAGTAGTTGCACCATGTTTGCTGACCTATAATTTTCTATCATCATCATGGTCAATGCAAAAAAAGGCAGCACACACATGAACTGTGGAGCATATGGTCAGCTCCAGGCTGTGTCCACACTGGAGAGGGGGTGAGCACGTCTACTACAGCATCCTTCCCGCCTCAGGATTATGCGCAGGCACATGCTTAAAGTGAAGTTGCACTTTTGCAAGTAACCCTAGGATTGCTTTGGTGTCTGCTTTAAGCAATGTACTGGCCTAAGCTGTTATTTAGAAACTGATCTGTAACAGGGTTAATCTAGGATAAGGTTTCATCAAGTGATGTCAGATGGTGTATTGCCTTTTCATGGTTTTTTGATCCTTAACAGCAAGCCTGACAACAGTTTCCAGCAGTCACCGACGTTGCTGAGTAGATTCAGAGTTTTATTTAGTTGAGGACATGTCACTTTCTTATTTCAGGAACTATGAGCAATTTCTGTGTTATTTCCGATGTTATTTCCAAATTTTCTTTTGAGATTGCTAGATGAACGCTTGGAAGAGAGACCCGGTAACTGGTCTTTGAGCCTTGTATTTTTGTATATTGGTACATTAGGCAGATGGGAATGGTATAAGGCCATGGAAAGTTATGGTTAGCCAAAATCATGATCAGATATAACTACCTCCAGCACTTTTCACAAGCCTGTGTTCGTCTCCATTCCTGACTCTGGACTATGTCACGTGGGACGTGTTACTGCTCCTTGAAGGTCTCTGATAGCCCTGACCAGGGCATTGGCTAAGATGAGCCCAATCAGCTTTTCTCCAATACATTGGAAAAAAGCCCAAGAGCACTATGATACCAAATTTGAAAAATGTTAGTATTTCTTTACTGAGAAAGTTTGCTGAAGTTGGCCCAGGTCTGTTCATGAACAAACCAAACTCTTTTAGCTTTAAAATACTCTTTAAAGCCAACTGTACAATGAAGAGAGATCAGAGAAGTACAAGAAGTTCAGGGTTGTTCTGGGGTCTTCCAAACAAAGAAAGGGTGGAAGAATTAGCTGAGACAAACCACTGGTGACCACATCTCAGTTATTTCACAATCAACATTTAGGAACATTTATGCTTTTGTTGATTCAGTTTCACTACTGTGAATAAAACAATTGCATGAACAATTCTAGCAAGGTGTTGTGAAAAGAATTCGTTGTTTCATCAAGCTTCACTGTGCAACCCTAGCATGAGTAAAACCCCTACTAAATGTGTAATCAGAGACGCTGGAGGTATCCCAGCCTAGCTGAGGGGCTTTAAACTAGGAGAGGTACAACCAGATAAGCACTGCTTTTCTTATCAGGTTCTTCACTTGAGCAAGGTTCTCCAAGGTTACTGCAATGGAATCATGCTTATCTGGCAGGAATTACACAAGAGTTGATGTTCTCTTATTGCTAAAATCAGAATGATACTCTCTTTCTCAGTTCAGGATGCCAAGACCAGATGACAGCTAGTTAAGCATCTCCCTGTGCTTGGCAAGAGGCAACAGATAGAAGGTAACAACCAGCATCCTGGGCATACAGTCTGGCAGCTTGTACATGGGTGAAAGCACCAGGAGAAACACCAGAGCAGGAGTTAGAGGAATGGTATGCATTGATAGCCAAGGACATGATTAACACCAATCAAACTGGTAAGTGCTGAGGAATCTGTTGCTTGCACCGTGATGCACCACAGAGAGGGTGACTCATCAGCAGAAGAGCTGCACCTCTTAACAGAAGGACAGCAGTGGGGATACAGCACATTTCATGGGCTGTTTTTCTTCCTGTTATCCCAACAGCAGGATGGGTTACAGTCCTATGATACCTCAAACAAGAAAATGAAAGACACCCAGCAGCAACGTTGCCTAATATTTATGAAGCATGAAGTTAACAAGATGCAGAAGCAAAACATCACGCCATAGTAACATTTAACTCCTAAAGGACCTTAGAGGTCAAGAAAGAGTTGGCTTTTGGGCCTCAAGCAGAACACAGAAGGCATATGGAAGACCCAGTAGCTGGCAACCCTTGCCTTCCATGTCACACTCAGGTGACCTTGGCCAGACCACTTGGATACACACATTTTGGCCCCTCTGAGAATGTGTGTATGAGAGTGCTGATTGGTACAGTCTACCTGGTTAGAAAGTTAAATAAAATACCTTTCTGTCTCTAAACGGTCTTGAGTTTTCTTACATTAGTTCCCACAATGATACCGTAAAAATGTCCCATGAGTGTGGTTATACAGCTTTATTTTAAGATGCCCATGATAGTTTATCTAATATTTGGTTGTGTATCCTACCATGTATTATGGGGTCCTGACACCGTAGGTTAATACTAGTGACTATTTACAATTCTGTTAAGTGTACAATCACAGCAGTATCGTGATGGTATTGCTCTTTCCACCTAAACTTGCACCTATGTGTCAAACCGCCCAACTCTGGTCTCCTAACTTCAAATAACACAAAGGTCTTCACTTCTTCCTTTGACTAAGCTACACAAGAGTTTCCCGGTAAAAAGCTAGCTGGTCTTTGTTGGCAACTTCTCTCCTTCCTACCACAGTTATGATAGGTACTGGTGCTAAATCACACACTAGTCTGAGCGCTGATACACTGCTCCGATAGCCTTGTCCCATGGCCTGAGGATGCTAGCGAAGTCTCTGCTGTCTTTCTAACCTCTGTTAGTACCTAGTACTAGTATTTAGTACCTCTGCTAGACAACTAGTACCCAGTAGAGGTAGAAGGCAGCAGACTTGACAGTGGATAAAGTAGCCGACCGTACAAGTAAAACGTGAGGTCTGTCTTGATGCTGTTGAAGGAAACCTGATGGTAGAGTAGAAAAACACAAGCTGGGTAGGGGTTTCTCCATCCATAGGGTGTTTTTTAACTCCTCTTGGGACGCACACTGGAACTGCCCTCTACACAACCTGTAAAGTCCACCTTATGTAGTGGGATTTTTGCGCTCACGGGAGTGGGAAGACATTTTCAAAAGCCCAAAGTAGCCACAGGGACAGAAGTAAGGTAATGAAACAGTGAAGGCTCTGGCCACACCCACTGTCGGGAAGATAGTGTGCACACACACAGTCCCTTTGTGTCAGCGGTTGCGGCAGTGATAGAAAATTACAGTCTGGTGGATGGAGTAACAAATGCGTGTTTTGGGCTGCATTTCACAACTCGCATACTGCTCATAGACTATGGCTGGTATGAACATTAGAAGTCAACCTAATCCATGACCAGGAAATATGTATTCAAGCAGAGCACCTGGTAGCCAACCAACGACTTGGTCTTTTAGGTGGCTACCAAGCAGCTACAGAAAGGCATAGGTTGTAAGGTCACGGGCTGGAGGTGGAGAACGAATACCTTCACTCTGTGCAATACCTGTCATTTCAGCCAAATGGAGGCATTGCACAAGCTCTCCTCTGCTCTGCCATCCATCGGCAAGACACTAAGCTTGGTGCTTTTCCAGAAAACATTGCAGAGATTTTGCAAACTGCCAGTTGCAAATACAATACCGCTTGGGCCTAAGGGTTATGTGGAGGTTGCCTGGGCCACTGTCACTTTTGAAGAGTGACACTTTCACCAAGTGTCTCCCACCCAGGCAGCTGGTGAAGCCTGACCTGTCCTTGGCATGTCTATGGAGAGGTTGGCATGCTCCTGAGGCCTTGTGAAGCTGGTGGAGCCCAAGTCCTTTTGTTGCCCCAGGAGCTCTTCTAAGAGGCATTTCCAAGGCCCCCTGGGAGTTAGAAAATGACCCTTTACAAAGAAAACCTTCTGACATTTTTTTACTGTGGCTATCACGAGCTTAAGGTGCAACTCCATAGCTGAAATTCCTTGCTGCACCACTCCGGCTGCTTTTGGAAATGTAATCCTTTGCAAGCACGAAAATCATGACCACATGGCCAAGCAGAGGAAGTTATCAAAGATATGACCACCACGCACATCGCTTAATTGGAGGACACGTGATGTGGTCCACCGTGGTGCCAACGTAGCAGGGTTCTGACACAACATGCTCTTTTTAACACTGGTGATGATAGAGCCACCACCATTCACACCACCAGCCTGATCAGATACGACAGTGGGCTCTGCTTGGTAACGTATTTTCCTCCGCGTAATTCAGATTTGCATTGGATCTATCCCGAGGCTGAAAAAGCACCGGTTGCTTTTTTTCTTGGTAACTTGCCTCTTGGTAATACCATAGAGAGGGTTACTGGGAATATTGCAGAGGGCAAATATTTCTCACGGTGTGGGAGACCAATTGGGAGGAGGAAGAAGGGAGGTAGAGAGTAACCAGATGATTGGTGAGAAGATTTGCAACTCATGCTACTGGGTTGAAGTTAAGCTCTAACTTTTAAAAGCTTGCCAAAGCGTTAGAAATCATACATAATATTAACTGTGTGTATTAAAAATAGATCTCTGCTTGGGACAGAAGTCTCTAAGGCGATCAAAAAGGTTTCTGGTTTTTTCAGGCTACGCTTATTTAATAAATAGTCTTCCTATGAGGCTCTACCAGTTTCAGTTCATAGGATCATTCTGTTAATAGTGGCTTCTGGGTGCAAAAGCTAAGCAATAGAGAAACAGCAAAAATATAGACATAGTCATAGCCCAGCCAACTTAAATGTGTTCCTTCCGTAGCATAAACTCTTACTTCGGATTAATTCCCTCTGCGTGACAATTGGCCCGATGGTATTTTCTATCGCTTCAATTCTTGCATTATAAAGCTGTTTCTCTTCTTTTTACCATTAAAAATATAAAAATGGGTCATGCCTAGTATCAGATCCAGTCTGTACGGAGGAGTATGAAGAGCCTTGTGTGGACTGTAATTGAAGCTGGAATAGGGAATCCCCGCCGCTTCCCCAGCCCAGACCATGATATATGCTCTTCAGATATATAAGGAACTTAACCCATCATAACCAAGTAGAAACAGACATTCATAACAATGTTTAATAATAATAATATTTTACGCAGACACATGATGTGGCTGTTGATTGCAATCCTGTTTTTGATACAAGCACCTGCGAACCCAGAAGATGTCATCGAGCAGAAAAAGGCTATAAATCCCGAGACTTTCATGAATGTTGTAAGTCAGGAGAACTTTGAATTTCCACTCTGTCTGAAAGTTTGTGGATGTTAGCTGGAGTAGAGAGGGATGAAGGGTATGTATGTGGAGAGGGCTCGGGTCACGGTGTTTACTGGTTTTGTTGAGCAGTGCAATATGATGTTGCCTCCATACCATCATTAACAAGCCCTGCTTCCTGAAGGAGTCCTCTTCCTCCCAGCAGTATTAAGTGCAATTATCAGCTGGTCAGTTAGAGAAGGGGTAATCCCAGCCTGGATTTGATCAGACATCTTCCTGGAGGGTAGAAAGTTGTGCACGGCTCCTCTCCTTCAGCTGCTGCAAGTTGCTCAGGGCCGTGTCCAGGTGAGTCCTTAAAGTCTCTGAAGGTGAGTTTAGATGGACCCAAGACGTGGGCAATAAAATTGCTGAAATTAATCTCTTCCACCAACCGTGTGAGAAAGCGAGCATACAGCAATGTGTAGGCAGGGTCACAGCTGGATTTCACCAGTCTGAAACTTCCCAATCTGTGGAGTTTTCAGCATAAATAAAGCTCAGGCAGAGCCTCAGGAGCCCTGCGACAAATCCTACGGGGCTTGTCTTATTGCCCTTCCAGTCAACCCAGCTCAGCAGGTTCGATATGCCCTGCCATCTTATCTGCCCCACGCATCAGCTCAGAGCGTGACATGACATGTCCTGCCGCCGCTGTCAGCTGTCAGTAAATCCTTTTGGTTTCAATCTTTGGTTTTGGAAACATTTCAAACGCATGTGCTGCTGCATGCTGCAGGGGAGCCCTGATGCTGCCGACTCCCTTCCTGCTCACAGGTGCAAGCCCACAGCTGAGCATCTCCTCTTCCCTTGAGCATCTCACTGGGGTGGGCATGGGATTCAGACAGAGCATCCTCTCTCAAAAAAGTCCTCAGCTGATCCAGAGACACCCTGGGCAAAGCAATGTCCCAGCTGCCACAGTGTTTCGGTTTTGCAAAGGCATCTCAGCAGATGAGGGATATGCTCTTCAAGTCAAATGAGCACCTCAGCTATGGAAAGCTGTCCACCTGGGTTTTTCTTTCCCCAGAGCCAAATGATCTGCCACAGAGGGTACCCCAGTGAGGAGTATGAAGTCCTGACTCGTGATGGCTACTATGTCAGCCTGAACAGAATTCCTCACGGGAGAGAAAATCCTGGGAACAGAGGTATGGCTCTATTTCACAAGGAAGCCAGCAAAAAAAAAAACCTTAACATAACAAGCAGGTGAAGGGATGAACCTTACCAGGCCAAAGGAGTATTTATTGTTAAAGCAAAAATACCATACCCACAGTACTTCTCCAATTTACAGTCAAGGCTTTAGCAGCCAGCATAGGAAAGTGTGGATGCAGCACAGCAACGACCTTTCATATCAAGCAGAGACTTGGTTTTAAGGCTCAGAGGATGCAGGCATATCTTAAGAGAGCTCCTCATTTAATTTTTTCCCCATACATTTGTGACTTGGGGGTTTGAACGATCTCAGGGATGAGCCTGTACATCTGAGTTTTCACATGGTTGTTGTCAGTGGCCACGGTACTGAGCTTGTGGGGATGAGCACCTGGGGTCTGAAAGGCTTAGGAGGGATATCCACAGTTCTCCAGCCTGAGACAACGAGGGCAACCACCATGAGACAACTATGGCAAGGATTTCTTCACCAGGAGACGTCATTAAAATGCACACTGTATGTCCTCTGGCAGTGCAAGAAAGAGGCTTCATTGGCCTGAATTTGGGGTGAGTAAGTAGAGAAATTCTGGTTTAATGAAATGCACTGTTTCTTTCACATCCAGGGGCCAAGCCAGTTGTGTTTCTCCAGCACGGGTTACTCGGAGAAGGCAGCCACTGGGTAGAAAATCTGGCTAACAACAGCCTTGGCTTCATACTAGCAGACTCCGGCTATGATATCTGGCTGGGAAACAGCCGGGGGACAAGCTGGTCCCGGAGACACCAGCACCTTTCAGCTGACCAGGTTGAATTCTGGAATTTCAGGTGGGCTAGAGTGGATTACAAAAGCACAGCAAACTTCTATGCATGTCACTAACCTCTAGGTAGAGGTGGGTGCCTCCAAGCAGGCAAGTCAGAGCATGTAATCCCTGGGTATTGCCTCCCCCAGACCTCCCAGTGATGTGCTCAGGGAGAATGGAGCACACCTGTGCAGACCTGTCTGCTGACATGGTGCCAACACCTCCCTGCAGCTGCCCAGCCCTGCCGAGAGCACAGGGCACTGCTGCCTGCGTGGGGATGCCCATCCTGTGGAGACATCAGCCCTATCTTGGGGCCTCTGCGGGGACCTCCCCGGCCAAGCACTCCAGCAAGGTGTCCACAAGTGTCGTTGCCACCTCCCCTTCTCCTAGACATTGTCTACAGAAACCTTGTCCCCAAGAACAGCATTTTAAGCTGCTAACTGCCTCTCCAGAGCTGATCTTCAGAGCAATCCTGGATTTCCCAAGCTCATAAACATGCTTCCAGTAAGAAAAACCTAATAAAGTAGGTCTGTGTTTCACCATATCACACTAAAAGGAACATGGACAGGAACTGGTGCTCCATTCCTTTCTGGGAAAGAGCAACCCTAGGAGCAGAGCTGGTGCTGTAATCCTGACAAGAGCCAGCTCTGGGTCTGCAGAGCTACTGCGTATTGCACCTGAATGCACAGCTGGCCAGGCTCTGCACAGTTTCTTTACCGCTAACCATGGTTATGGGACGACTAAGCCCCTTCAGGGAAGGATGAGGCCACAGCAGGAAGGATGCCTTTGGACCCTGTGCAGTTTCATCCAGCACAGGTCTTTCCTAGCTTGTAGGAATTTTCTCCTGGAAAATCAGCCACAGATGTTAAGCCCTTCAGTATACGAGCAATGCAAGGCAGCCAAAATTCACAGGTAAGTTTGCTCTCCTGGTGTTACCTTATAACCAATACACTCCTGTGTTGCAGCTTTCATGAAATGGCAATGTACGACCTCCCAGCCATGATCGACTTTGTTCTGCAGAAGACTGGGCAGAAGCAGATCTATTATGTTGGCTACTCCCAGGGCTGCACGATCGGTGCGTTAGAAGGGGTTGCACATCACATTCCCTGGACCACCTTGAAAATGTTCATTTTGGTGTTTGTAAGCAGAAAGCAGAGAGGTCCCATCTTTGTGGGCTGCCGAGCAGGCAGACTAGGTAGAAGGTCTCTTGCAGTGAGAAGTCCCACAGCAGCCATGCTTTTCATACAAGACATCTGGGAGGACCAGCATGCTCCTAAGGTAGTAAGAAAGCTCCTGGTGACCTCAGTAAGCTCCTTGCTGCAACTATAATTCAACCTAGAAAACCGAATTGCAGTGTTCTACATCAAAACCAAAGGTGTTTTGCATGGAGGGCACAGCTTCTGGTTTCTGACGAAATGCATGGTGCTTCTTTTCACCAGCTGGACCATCAAGGGTATGAGATAACCTCTGTGACGATGATACCCTTTAGCAGTGGTTGATGGAAGATGACAGTACTGTTCCCTTCACCTGGTGAATGGGGCAGGACTTCCCATCAGTGGTAGTCATTGAAGTGCCTCATCAGCCACTTCTGACTATAGGAATAAAGGTGTTGTCTCCTTTTGGACATCTCTAGCACTAATGTTAAGCAGAAAGGTGGCAAGAGACCCCAGATTTCTAATTGCAGATAATGCCAGCTAAACAGACCTGGGCAGCGGGTCCAAGTGAACCCTCAGATTAAGCACCTGAAGAAAGATCGACCAAGTCTCAGGTTGTTTTTCTGTTTTCTCAGCATTCATTGCGTTTTCATCCATGCCAGAACTGGCTCAGAAAATCAAAATGTTTTTTGCCCTGGCTCCAGCAGTGACAATCAAGCACGCCAAAAGTCCCGTCATGAAAATGTCCTTCCTTCTGGACAGGCAATTCAAGATGTTTCAGGTAGGGGATTACTCCATGCTCTCCTTCCCCAAACACACCAGTGTTAGAAAAGGGATCGTGCCCAGATGCAGTCCCCAGGGCTATCCAATGCAGCAGAAAACAGTTAATTTCTGCTGATTTATAAGCACAGACACGATTCAGGTGCAGGTGCACTCCTGCATGGTCACTTTGTTGAGTGCATGCCTTCCTTGCATCTGTAGGATCTTCAGGTGTTGAAACTGGTCTTTCTATGGGGGCATTTGTTGAATTCCCAGACAGATCGTCTGGAAAAGAGCAGCTTTACTGTGTTGATTTTAATGACAGTGAAAAACTAATCCAATGCTTGGGGGAGGTGAGGGGAAAGAGGAGAGTCCCAAATATTGATTTTCTGGCTGTGCATTCAATCAGCATTGCCTCCTGCAATGAGCTGCACACATCTCAGTGAGGCAGGAGGGCAAAGGAGAAGTGGGTTTGACTCCTGTGGGCACCCTGTGCTGCACATCCCCTCACTGCCCAGCTGGTGGGACAGCTCATGGGGACACCAGCCAGCAGTGGGTTGGGGGAAGCGGTCCAAGGGCTAGGCTGCAGGAAGGGAAATGCAAGAAATCAACCTTGTCCTTTGCTTCTGCAGCTTCTGCTCGGCAGAACAGATGCCTCGCTGCGGATGAGGAAGCTGTGGAGGTTTCTCCCCCAGCTGTGCAGGCATCCACTGCTGCACAAGCCCTGTGCTAACCTCTTCTTTCTGCTGGGGGGCTACAACGAGAAGAACCTCAACATGGTGAGTGCGCTGCCCCGTGTGGGGGTGAGGGAGCCGGAGCCCTGGGGTGCACTGCTTGGGAGCACGCAGCAGTGCCCACTGGCTCTGCCGACCCCCTTGCCTGCTGCCTGCCCCCTCCCTGCCAAACACCCTGCCCAGCCTGCTACGGCCGCTAGCCCCCAGCGCTCATGGGCAAGCAGATGCTGCAAGGGCAATGCGTGTCCCTCTGCCAGATCCCTCTCTCGCTGCTTCTCCTCCCCGGATAGGAAAGTCCCTGGGCTCTGCTGGGTGAATGTCAGTGGCCAGGTAGCACTTGACAGCATCTCTGAGTTAGGGCTGCCTGTCACAGAGACCAGCTGTACGTGCCACCAGCACCCCTGGGGTGCAGCCCCTGCTCCTATCCACCCTACATTAAGTCTGCTGAAGCAGCATTTGGGTGACCACAAGTAGTCACTAAGGTCTTGAGCACAGTCCCTGAGCCCAGATGAGGTATCTCTAGGAGCTAGGGGTACCTCATCCTTCATCACCATTATCCTCCCGGAGCTGCCTCAGAACAATTGGTTTTTAATGAAAATGATATTCCTGAACATGACCCAACTCTCTAGGCAGCGTGACTCAGCAGTGGCTGTTTTGGGAAATGCATCATCTGGCAACTGCCATCCTCACTCCTATCCGTTGGAAAGCAATGAAAGCTTGAATATGTTTCCTTGCAGACACGGCTGGATGTGTACACATCCCACTATCCGGATGGGACATCTGTCAAAAACATGATACACTGGGCCCAGGTAGGTTCCCTGAAATGCAGATGCTTCACCCCTGGGATGGTCCCTTCACTGAGAGTCTGGTGTGTCCAGGGCAGACGTGAGAGGTCGGGGATCTTGGACATTAGCAGCTTGTGAGAAAGTAAAGGCAAGAAATTAGGCATACAGAAGAGGCGCTGGATGCAAGATGAGCTGCCCTGGCCCCTCTGGGGACCAGGGGACACTGGGCTGTGCGCCTTGGGCTGTGCCAGGTAGGACAAGGGAAGGGATGGGGAGGCCACAGCTGGATGCTGGGACAAGTTTAGGGCCCCCCAGGGATCCCCAAAGCAGAGCAAGCCCAGGGACACCATGGTGATGGTGGGTGGAAGCCAGGGCATACAAGGAGAGGCTGGGGGAGCTGGGTTTGCTCAGCCGGGGACAAGGAGGCAAAGGGGGATCCAATGGCATCTCTTCCTGCCCAAAGGGGTCCCGGAGACACTGGGGCCAGACTCTGCCAGTCTGAGCAACCTGCTGCAGCTGCGGTGTTGGCCCTGCTGGAAATGGGGTCAGGCTGGAGACCCCCACCCTGGTGCCTCCTTGCAGAGCCAAATTATAGGTGACAGGGAAGGCGAAAAAGGTCTTTTTAATCAATGCAACTATTGCGCAGGTATCTGAGCTTTCGCCCTTAGCATAGATGCAACTCTTATAATAACTGGGCTCATTGATGTCGCTGTACTCTGAGCCCGAAGTGTCATGAGAAGCTAAGGATGATCAGGTTGTTGAAGGAAAACTCGCCAACGTGAAGTCCTCCAGCAGCATCTTGCACACACAGCTGGTGATGAGCAGGTTTTCAGAGGCATGAGCATTGCACTGGGGCAGCCAAGGAGTCACATGCAACACCTTGGTTTGTCAACCCATCGCTAACAGCATCACCCTGTTAAAAAAGGTGGAAACTCTGGCTTTGCAGGGATGCCACCTCCTCCTGCAATGACCCATGCGAGCACCCTCTCGTGATGTGGTCCCTCAAGGAGGCCAGGAGATGCCAGACCCACGCAGCGGTGCTCACTGGCCCCCCACCGCAGATCTATCCTCTCCTCCCAGGTGATGAAATCGGGAGAATTCAAAGCCTTCGACTATGGCAGCGAAAACCCAGCCATGTACCACCAGGTAGGAGGCTGCAGCAGCAGTGCTGGTGGCTGGAGATGCCAGGGGACTGTCCTGGGTGGTGCTGGGACAGGCTGGCTTGCAGGGGTTGACCAGGACGGCAGTTCCTCAGAGCCCCCTGTGTCCCTCCAGGAGACACCTCCCTCCTACCAGGTGGAGGAGATGCCCGTGCCCACTGCGGTGTGGTCAGGGGGGGAGGACTGGGCAGCTGACTGGAGGGATGTCCGCCTGCTGCTGCCCCGCATCGCCCATCTCGTCACCTATGGCCACATCCCCGACTGGAACCACTGGGACTTCATCTGGGGCTTGGATGCCCCCGGGCGCCTCTACAGCAGCATGCTGGAGCTGATGGAGGGGTCCCAGTAGAGCAGCAGCTCCCCAGGGAGATGCCAGTGGCCTGGCCCCTCCCCCTAGGCTGGGACAGCCCGAGGAAGTGGTGGACATCCCCTGCTGTCCCCTCCTTCCTGTTGGCCTGACACGCTTGTGGTGACAGCGCATCCCTTAGTCGTCGGGGTTTGTCCTCCTCCTTGCTTGAGAGCTCCTCAAGGACCAGTGGCACCATGCAGGCAGGGCAGCGTCAGCATCAACCAAGGCATCAGGCCAGACAGGAGCCACCAGCCAGGCAGCCGTGCTGGAAGGGCCCCGTGATGGTGGCATCCTGGGCTGCACGAGGGGGACGCAGGGATCCTGCCGTGACCCCACAGTGGCTACCCAGTGGGCTGGGGATTAGAGCACCCAACCCACGAGGAGGTGGGAGGTAGCTGGGCTTGTTGGGTCTGGCCGTGGGGATGTAGGGGTGTCTGAAAGCAGCCCCCAGTCGCAGCATAGGCAGGGATGGAGGGGATGGATGAGGCCAAACCCTTCTTGGCAGCAACAGGCGAATGAGGGCCCGCAGCCCCCAGTCGCAGCATAGGCAGGGATGGAGGGGATGGATGAGGCCAAACCCTTCTTGGCAGCAACAGGCGATGCAATGAGGGCCCCCAGCCCCGGATCACAGCCCAGGGGTGTTCAGGTTGGATGTGGGGAACCCTTCTTCCCCCAGACAGGTCCCCAGGGAGGTGGAGGGTCTCCATCTGGGTGTGGGTCAGGACTCAGCTGTGCCAAGCCAGGCACTTGCCTGCATCGTTCAGTCCCCGGGGCTGAGCAGCCAGCTCAGGTCCCCGGGGACGGCTGCATGACTCAGCGCCAACATGCTGGGAATGCCCATCCTCCATCCCTGGGAGCTGGCGGCCCCAAATGCCCCGGGGCCGGGTCACAGGACCACTCTCCTCCCACAAAGCTGCCACCAGGCTGGTGTCCCGTGGTGGTGTGCAGCCCCCCCCATGCGGTCCCACCCTGCTGGAAAACCAGAAGTGGGGAAAATCCCTCCAAAATAAATGCTCAAAGGGGATTTCAGGAGCCTGCGCCACAGCTCTGACACCCCCGGCTCTTCCTTGCATGTAAATATTTTCCAGGGGGCTGCCCGTACCCACGGCCAGCAGGGATAAACACCACTTGCCCGCAGCGGTGGGGTGACCCCAGCCGCAGCCGGCCAGGCTTGCTGCTTGGCAGGGTGGCATGGCGGGTGCTGCCCGGGGGTCCCAGCTGGGAGCACCCAGGTACCTGTGCCCCACCACCACCGGGGTGGGCAGGAGGCAGGAGCATCCCCCAGGCAGCACCGAGACAGGAACAATCGCTGGCAAAGAACCACAAGGCAGCCTGGAAGACAGGGAGCTTTATTCATGCCCACAATGGCTGGGAAATCACCAGCAAGTGGGAGCCCTGGGCTAGCCCTTGAGGGCAGCTGCCCACCTGCAAGACCGCTGCCAGTGCCGGCAGCTCTCCCTGCTGCTGGAGGGATGCATAAGGCCAGGCCAGCTGGCTGATGGACCCATCGTAGGCAGCCAGAGGCTCCTCCACCTTGCCGGGCCGGCCGGCCACGGCACCAG
>NW_008794890.1:193912-194229 GCF_000699145.1 Aptenodytes forsteri | reverse complement strand
GCCAGAGCCACCACCACCTGGCGGTGCCGGCCGGCCACGGCAGCAGGCAGCTGCCGGTGCAGGACAGGGAGAGAAGGAGGGTGGTGAGGTGGTCCCAGGGCTGTCCGCCATCCCAGGCAGGGTCCCCTCTCCCAAACCAGCCTCCTCCCGCCCCTCCATCTTCAAAGCCAGCCGGTTTTTGGTCCCGCTCACTGAGGCCATCGCCTCACCACGAGAACAGACCCCCTGTGAATCCCCTCTCTCTTTTCTTCTCGAGGCACATGGGGGCGGGCCTGGAGAGGTGGGGCGGGGCCGGGGCGGAGGGGCGGTGCTTGAAG
>NW_008794890.1:190516-193406 GCF_000699145.1 Aptenodytes forsteri | reverse complement strand
TGCTGGGGGTGTCTGGTCCCGCGGGTGCAGTGGGACCAAACCAGAGCCGGTCACGGGTGGCACAGGAGGACTGGGGCAGGGGAGAGGGTCCACGGGCTCCAGCTTTGGGGGACACATGGGGTTGGGGGTCCTGCTGCTCCCCGGGGGCTCCTGCCATGCGTACGCCTTGGGGTGACCCCCCTCCCTCCCCTCCCTGCAGCATCGGGGCTGGCAGAGATGGGGGCACACTGGATCCATGGCCCCTCGCCAGGGAACCCTGTCTTCCGCCTGGCCACCCACTATGGCCTGCTGGGCCCGGAGGCTGCCCGGGAGGAGAACCAGCGGGCGGAGGCAGGGGGCCACCCCCCGCTGCCCTCCGTCACCTACAGCAGCTCGGGGAGGGTGCTGAGCCCCCAGGCAGTAAGCAAAGCCCACGACCTCTTCGACACCCTCCTGGCCTCTGCCCGCACTTTTCAGGGGGCCAAGGAGTCGCTGGCACACAGCGTGGGACAGTACCTGCGAGCAGAGATTGCCCAGAGGGTCCCTGCTTCTGGGGCAGGTGAGGACGCCCAGCGGCTCCAGCTGGCCATCCTTGCCGCCTGCCTCAAGCTGGAGTGTTGCATCAGTGGGACCCACAGCATGGACCTGGTGGCCCTGGAGCCCTTCGGGGAGTACGTCTCCCTGCCTGGCCTGGACTGCACCTTCCCAGGGTAAGCACGGGGCTCTGGAGGGGGACGCGGAAGAGCATTTTGGTGGGCACCCCGTCCCCAGCGGCGCCTCCTCCCGCAGCGGCTACAGCAGCTTGCCTGATCACATGCTCTCGGCTCTGCCGGACGGCACTGTCCTGCTCAACAAGGCAGTGAGGACCATCCGGTGGAGAGGGTCCTTCCACGAGGAAGGGGACGAGGCCAGGGATTTCCCTGTCCGGGTGGAGTGTGAGGATGGAGACGCCTTCCTCGCTGACCACATCATCGTCACTGTCCCGCTGGGTGAGGACACCAACACCTTTCCTTGCCCTGCCTGTCCCCTCCAACCAGATGGCGTGGCTGGTGATGGACAGACGGAGGGCAGGGACTTGCCCAAACCCCTTCCCAGCCTCGGCAACCCCGGTGGGAGAGGGGAGGCTGGCCAGGAGTTTGGGGAGGGAAAGGTATCTCAGACCCCATTTAGGAGCCCAGCCAACAGAGCTGCCCGATCTTCTGCCCAATCTTCTGCCCAATCTTCTGCCTGCAGGTTTCCTCAAGGAACGCCACCAGGACTTCTTCCAACCTCCCCTGCCAGAGCAGAAAGCGGAGGCCATTCGCCGCCTGGGTTTCGGCACAAACAACAAGATCTTCCTAGAGTTCGAGCGGCCTTTCTGGGAACCCCAGCAGCAGCTCCTTGAAGTGGTGTGGGAGGACGAGTCACCCCTCGAGGAGCCCAGCACTGACCTGGAGGCCAACTGGTTCAAGAAGCTCATTGGATTTGTGGTCCTCCAACCACCAGAGCAGTACGTGGCTGGGAGCATCAGCAAAGGGGCATCGCGGCCAGGGCAATGGGCATCTTCTGGGCAACCTGAAGGAGCGTCTTGGTCCTGTCTGGAGCTTCAAGTCCTTCTCTGGGTTGCTGGTGGCCCGTGATGCAGTGGCGCTCCTGGGGCAGGGAGGGCATGGTTCCCGGTGATCAGCGGGAGGGCGTCAGGCAGCTCTCGGCCCCATCTTTCCTCCCCAGGCACGGGCATGTCCTCTGCGGCTTCATTGCGGGGAAGGAGTCGGAGTATATGGAGACGCTGAGCGACGCAGAGGTTCTCGGCACCATGACACGTGTCCTCCGCACACTGACAGGTACTGCCACCTTCTCCACCCTCGTCACCCCAACCCCCCCCAGGGAAACATGCACCCAGATTTCTGGATACCACCCAAAATCCACGCCCGCAGGGAACCAGCGCCTGCCTGCTCCCAGGAGCGTGCTCAGGTCCCGGTGGCACAGCGCTCCCTACACTCGGGGCTCCTACAGCTACGTGGCCATCGGCAGCTCAGGGGACGACATCGATGTGCTGGCTCAGCCCCTGCCCGAGGACCCTGAGGACCCCAGGGTAATTGCTTTTAGCCCAGGAGATGCAGCAGCCGTGGGGGAGCAGGAACCCCCAGGCATGGGGACAGACAGACAGGGGTGGGAACAGGACGCCCCAGGCCTTGAGGAGCACAGGGAGGTGGCATTCCCCACTCCCGCTCCATTCAGGGGTCATCGATGCTCAGCTCACCAACCAATCCCCCTTGGCTCTTCCCCCTGAGCTCCATGGGGGTAGGGGGAACCCCATTTCCATGAAATCTGGGGACACATAGCTCCTTCCAACCACTTTCCGGCATCCTCATGGCATAGGGTGGGTCTCTAAGGAAGGGAAGGTGCCCACTCCTTGGTCTCTACGTGGCTGCAGAGTGGGTCATGCATCCGCGGGGTGCCAAAGGGCAGGGAGATGAGGCTGGTTTAGTAGGACCCGGTGTCCCCACTGGGCTGGGGGAGGCAGCAGGCCCCCGGCGCTCACCTCCCACCTTGCCACAGCCTCTGCAGCTCCTCTTCGCCGGCGAGGCCACCCACCGCACCTTCTACTCCACCACCCACGGGGCCCTGCTGTCGGGCTGGCGAGAGGCCGAGCGGCTCAACCAGCTCTTTGAGGCACCCAGCCCCGCTCCTCGGCTCTGAGGCGGGAAAATAAAACCCATGCTTCATGGATCGCTGCCGGTCAGCCTCCTTTATTGAGAAATCTCCCCAGCAGAGGGACGCAGAGGCTTCTCTCTCTCCGGAGGGATGGATGTGGCTCCTCGGCTCGGGTCCGGCGGGGAAATGGGGCTGCGGCGTTAGTACCAGTTGGTGCTGGAGATCAGGAAGCGTCGTCCAGCCAGCGGGGCCTGCGCCGGGCCTGGCTCCGGGG
>NW_008794890.1:186483-189704 GCF_000699145.1 Aptenodytes forsteri | reverse complement strand
CGCCCCCAACTGGTCCCCCCAGTACCTGCTCCCACGCCAGCGCACAGTCACTCTCCTTAGCAGCACTCACATCCCACTGTCGGGCCGTAACCCCATGCTGCAGGAAGCGCTGGGCATCCGCCCGCATATTCTGGTGCTGAACAAGATGGACCTGGCTGATCCCCGCCGGCAGCCGGTGAGCACCAGGGCAGGGCTGGCTGGCTGGCTGGGGGCCCATGGGTCACCGCAGGCAGGTGCCAGCAATGCCTCTGCCTGTCCCCTTCAGACAGTCTTGGAGCACCTGAAGCAGCGGGGATGCTCGCACGTTGTCTTCACTGACTGCCAGCGCGATGGCAATGTCAAGAAGGTAATGGGCCAGCAGCCCTGTGCCCAGCCCTGCTCCTCACTGCCAGCAGCTGAGGGCCATGCGCTGATCTCCCAGCCCCGTGGAGAGGCCTCAGTGCCACACTGTGAGGAGGTGACACTGGCTGGTCCAGAGGGATCTTCATTTTCCCGCTCACCCAAGGCGCCCCGTCCTCTGCTTGGCCCCCATTTTGCGCATCCTCCTGGCACAGAGTCCTCCAAGCAAGTGGCTGCTGCCAGCCTGGGCACAGAGCCGCAGTCACAGCCCTTCTCCGTGTTTCTCTGCAGATTGTTCCCCTGGTTGCCAAGCTGGTGGGCAACAGCCCACGCTACCACAGGGCTGAGGTGAGACGCGGGCAGCAAAACTGCCAGTGCATGCGCAGGGAGTCAGGGTGGCCATCTGCAGGTCACCTTCCTCTCCAGCTGGAGGGACGAGGCTGCTTGCATGCATACCAGAAGCACTGGCAAAGGCCAGGCCGTTTCGCTGTTGTGGCTGCCCATCACTCCTGTGGTGGGTGGCTGATAACTGGCCGCTCCCTGCCTGCGTCCTTCTCGCTTCCAGAGCACCGAGTACAGCATCCTGGTGATCGGCGTGCCCAACGTGGGCAAGTCGTCGCTCATCAACTCCCTGCGGAGGCTGCACCTCAAAAAGGGTATTTCTCTATGGTGCCTGGGCTCAGGGAGGAGCCACTGGCGCAGCCGTGGAGCGGGCGGCAGGGCAGCGCGTTGCTTGCTTCTCTGACTGTGTCTCCTTTCCCCAAAGGGAAAGCCACCGCGGTTGGTGGTGAGCCAGGCATCACCAAGGCAGTGCTGACCAGAATCCAGGTACCATCCCCGTGGCGCAGCTGGCTGGGTGGGTGCTGGCCTCTGCCTCCCTGTGTCCTCTCACAGGAGCTCTGGAAAACCTCGAGGCACACAGAGCTGATCTCAAAGGGTTGCTTGGGTCCCCTTCCCAGCAAGAACTTAAGGAAAGAGCTCAACACCTCGCTCATTAGCCATGTCAGAGTCCACAGTGCTAGTTATCGAGCCGCATGTCCTAACTGCCCTGCCTCCCCCATCCCAGGTGTGCGAGAAGCCCCTGATGTACCTGGTGGACACACCTGGCGTGCTGCCCCCAAAGCTGGGGGATGTGGAGACGGGCATGAAGCTGGCGCTGTGTGGTGAGGAGGCTGTGGCCAGGGGGACGCCCCAAATGTGGCTTCGAGCCCCAGCTGGGACTGGTACCTGAGTCGGGGGCGGGAGTCTGCTGCTCACGGCCCCCCCGGGCCAGTGCATGCTGCCTGGGTGCCCATGGGTGGCACGTGGAGGGCAGGAGGTGTGGCCGGGTCTTGGCTGGGGCTCAGAGCAGGGTTAGGGGAGCTGGGGCTTGACCCTCTTTTCCAGGAGCCATCCGTGACCACCTGGTGGGAGAGGATATCATGGCTGACTACCTCCTGTATGCCCTGAACAAGCAGCAGCAGTTCGGGTGAGCCAGTGAGGGAACCGGAGAGGGCCCCAGGCCGCATCCGCTGCCTGTGGTCCCAAGTGGGTGGTGGAGAAGCTGTCCCTGGGGAATTGACGGGGGTGGGGGGAGAAGCGATGCCAGCAGGGTGTGGGCCACCTCCTTCCGTAGGTACGTGCGGCGCTATGGTCTGGCCGAGGCCTGCGACGACATCGAGCCTGTGCTGAGGCGCGTGGCCCTCGCCCAGGGCAGGACGCAGAAGGTGAAGGTGTTGACGGGCACAGGTGAGTGCTCTGGGAGGGATCTCTGCCACCTGGGGTGCAGGGGCCAGGCTTTTGGGGATCCTGGGGTAACTCCAGGTTCCGCTGACACCTCCTTCCGCACCCACCACCCCCATCTCCAGGGAACGTCAACGTGACGATGCTCAACTATCCGGCTGCTGCCTATGAGTTCCTGCAGGATTTTCGGGCGGGACGCCTGGGCAGAGTGACACTGGACTGAGGCCTGTGCCATGGGGGAGAGGCACCGCCTGCAGCCACGCAGGCTGGGGACACCCTGGTGCCCCATGGGGCTGGGGACACCTTGGAATGGAGCTTTGGTGTGCGATTTGAAGCGGCTCTGCCGGGGCAGCCCCCAGTTTCAGACCACGGGCTGCTGCAAGGGGCCGGGGGGACAGGTTTCCCACGGCGGGGGGTGAGGCTGTGCTGTGGTGACTGCCCCATGGTGTCGCCTTGCGCGGCGATGCTCTCCATGGGTAGTGCGGTGCCCACCCAGGAGGGCCTGGAGGACGGCTGCTGCCTCCAGCCAGGATAAAACCCCTGTGGAGCTGTTTCCTCGCTGCGGTCTTGACCCTCTCGGGGACCTCCATCCCGAAATAAAACCTCCATGAGCAGGGTGCTGGGGTGGTGGCCGTCCCAGGGTCCCCCTCCTGAGCCCCTTGCCCTGCATCCAGCCACACCTGCTTTCTGCCCGGCTTTATTGCCGCCTCCTCGTCCTCCAAACACTGCGAGTCCCACATACAGAGGAGCGGCACGAATGGGGTGCCTGAGCCGACGGGGTTTGGCACGGGGTAGGGGGGGGAGGTGGTGGAGGGGCTTCGCGTGGGGTCCTGCCCCGGTGGTGGCGGGTAACCAGGTGAGGCTGGGTGCTGGGTGGCGCAGTCTTGGGAGCCGCTGCTAGCCCAGGGGGGTGGGCTCAGCCCCGGGGGCGGCCAGTCCTCACGACATCGATAGCTGCACTGGGCACAGTCGGGTCCCCCGAAACCATCAGCGGCGGAGAACAGCGGCCAGGGGGCAGAGCCAGGACACGGCCCAGCCCGGCGGGTCCCGGCCTGGTGCGGCAGAGGTCCAGGCGCTGGCAGCAGCCGTCCAGTTGCCGTCATGGTACTCTACACCGTGGCCCACTTCCAGCTCCCCAGCCAGCCGGGTCCACCGCAGCG
>NW_008794890.1:185378-186377 GCF_000699145.1 Aptenodytes forsteri | reverse complement strand
GCCACGGGCGGCCCCCCGGGCGCCACCGCGCCCGCCCTTGCCGGCCACCATGTCGCAGAAGGTGGCAGCCAGCAGCATCAGTGCCCAGCACGCCGCTGCGCTCCGCCGCATCCCGCCGCTCGGCCGCCCCTGGGCACAAGGAGAGCCACAGCACTCAGCCACGGCCCGCAGGCCTCACACGCCTGCGTGCATCCGCAGATGCATGCAGGAGGTGCAGGCAGGAGTCTGCCTGCACACACACATGCAGGCCCCATGTGTGAGCTACATGTGCACATGCATGCGCATGCTTGGGTTGCACACACGTGCATGTCACCTATGTGTGTGCTTGGGCTGCACATGCATGTGTGTCACTCATGCATGTGTTTGGGCTGCACATGCGTGTGTCTCACTCATGCAGCAGCCCATGGGTTGCATAAACAGCCTCTCCCCCCCATGTGGATGAGGCGTGCTCTTGCACATGCTTGCACACATAGCCACACACACTCACACACAGCTGTGCACAGGGTGCTTGCACACGCACGCACAAGTTGCATGCACCTGTGCACTCCCACGTGTGCCCACACCCAGGTTGCAAGCATGCGCTCCTAAGCACACCTGTGCACAGCTTATACACGCATGTGCACACCCATGCATGGCTGCATATGCAGCCCCGTGCAAGGCTCACAGACACACTTGCGTGGCTTGCACACACGCACCGCTGTGCTGATCACAGCTGCCCGTGGGTGCGTACACACTTGCACGCCACTCACGCACGTGCCCACACCCAGGTTGCAAGCATGCGCTCCTAAGCACACCTGTGCACAGCTTATACACGCATGTGCACACCCATGCATGGCTGCATATGCAGCCCCGTGCAAGGCTCACAGACACACTTGCGTGGCTTGCACACACGCACCGCTGTGCTGATCACAGCTGCCCGTGGGTGCGTACACACTTGCACGCCACTCACGCACTCAAGCGCGTCCCTGGTGCACGCCTGTGCACGCCCCTCCCCCCCCC
>NW_008794890.1:179171-184484 GCF_000699145.1 Aptenodytes forsteri | reverse complement strand
CCGCGCAGCGGGGCGCCAACACCGGTCACCGGGTCCCTGCTCCGTGCACGGGTCCTGGCACGGGGTCCCTGCACCGGGCACGGGCCCTGGCACCGGTTCTCTGCACCGTGCACGGGGCCTGGCACCGGGTCCCTGCACCATGTATGGGCTGTAGCACTGCATACCAGGGTCCCAGCACCGTGCACCGGGGCTCAGCACCATGTACGGCCCCAGCACCATGCACCCGGGCCCAGCACCGTGCATGGGCCCAGCACCTTGCACGGGGTCCCAGGACCATGCACCAGGGCTCAGCACCGTGCATGTGCCCAGCACCTTGCATGGGGTCCCAGGACCGTGCACCAGCTGCCAGGACCGTGCACTGGGTTCCAGAACCGTGCACTGGGTTCCAGAACCGTGCACCAGCCCAGCACAGGGTGGTCACTGGGCTGCACCTGCCCTGGTCAGGATCGCACTGGGAACTTCCCGCGAGCCCTAGTCCGAGCACCCAGGGTGACATCCCGCTGGCTGCCGGTGACCACTGGCACGCGCCTGCCACCCTGAAGGTCGCCTTAAAATAGTGCGGCGCTGCAGCACACGGCACACGGAGGGTGTGTGCGGGGGGGTGTCTCACCCGGTTGCAGGCAGCCAGTTGCCTAACGGGGCGGTGTCGGGGTGTGGCGGGCAGGGGCCCCGTTCCAGTACCTGGCAGTGCAGAAGGCGGGGGCACAGCAGAGCGTGGGCCTGATCCAGCTGAACCGGCCACAGGCGCTCAATGCCCTCTGCGAGAGGCTGATGGAGGAGCTGCGGCGGGCGCTGGAGGCCCTGGAGAATGACCCGCAGGTGGGGGCCATTGTCATCACTGGCAGCCAAAAAGCCTTCGCAGGTAGGGCAGGGTGCCTCTCCCCACCCCAAATTCTTGGGGGGGGAGGGTTGGTGTCCCATCCTGTTTCTGTTTGCAGCTGGTGCAGACATCAAGGAGATGCAGAATAAAACCTTCCAGGAGTGCTACAGTAGCGGCTTCCTTGCTGGCTGGGACAAGGTCTCCACCGTCCGCAAACCCATCATCGCCGCCGTCAACGGCTATGCCGTGAGTCCCTCCCATCTCTCCTCACGCCCCCCGGTTCAGCTCCAGCACCCCCTGAACCCCCTCTTCCTCCCCTGTCCCAGCTGGGCGGCGGGTGCGAGCTGGCCATGATGTGCGACATCATCTACGCTGGGGAGAAGGCGCAGTTTGGACAACCCGAAATCCTGCTGGGGACCATCCCAGGTGAGTGGGGGGCACCCGCCAAGGGAGGTCCATCCCAGCCGGAGCGGGGACACCCAGGTGTCCCTCTCTGGACCTTTCCCTTCCCCAAATGGCTCCAGGTGCTGGAGGGACACAGAGGTTGACCAGGGCGGTGGGGAAGTCACTGGCAATGGAGATGGTCCTCACTGGGGACCGGATTTCGGCAGCAGAGGCAAAGGAGGCAGGTAGGAGCACGAGCCAGCCCTGGCACAGCGGGCATCCGGCGGGGAGCCATCCCCCCACTCCACCACCTCCCACTATCCATCCTAGGTCTGGTCAGCAAGGTCTTCCCTGTGGAGAAGCTGCTGGATGCGGCCATTGCCTGCGCTGAAAAGATCGCCAGCAACTCCAAGCTGGTGGCCGCCATGGCGAAGGAGTCAGTCAATGCTGGTAGGGGCTGGGGGGGCCAACCAGGAACCCCCCTGGGGGGGCTGCGGGGCCAGGCAACAGGGTCTCCCCAACTTCTCCCTTGCTCTCAGCCTTCGAGACGACGCTGGCGGAGGGGACCAGGACGGAGAAGCGACTTTTTTATGCCACCTTCGCCACCGTGAGTAAGGGGGTCAGCCCCATTGTGGGGGGGATAGTGGGGCTGCTGCAGCCCGCCCCAACCTCACTTTTCCGCTCCTCACAGGGCGACCGCAAGGAGGGGATGACAGCGTTCGTGGAGAAGCGCAGGGCGAACTTCAGCGACAGCTAAGCCCAGGGTGGTGCAGGTCCCCGTGGCTGCCTGCTGCCCATCAGCCCCCTGCGTCACCCCGCAGAGGGGGTCTGGAACCCAGCAGCGAGCAATAACTTGCCTGGGGTGAGACAGCCAGCAGCAGGGACCACCTTTGCCATTGCTATTAAAAGGTTTTCCTGGTGCTGCCGGGAAATGGGGCGTCCTTGCTGTGGTGTCCCCCCTGAGCTGGGAAATGTTGTGATTCATTGAGATGCCCCCACTCCATCACACTGCTCTCTGATGCTGGGCTGGGCAAGAGCAGCCTAGTGGAGCAATAGGTCCATGCGTCCCCTGGGGAGGGGACAGCCTGCGGCACCTTCTTGGGCACAACACCGATGTGCTGAGTTTGCCTGGCCTCAGCCCCACCGGGCTGAGTCCCCCACCCCGAAGCATCATCCTCACCCTGCCCGGGGTCTCAGGGCGAGCCCAAGGAGGGGGATCTCCCAGATCTGGGGGCCCTGCACTTAGCGATAGGTTTCTGGCAGCAATGAGGAGCCCACCAGGATGTGGAAGGGGGAATGGGTTTACTAGGTGGGCTCAAGGGTGGGTAGTGAGGGACGAGTCCCCTCAGGAAGCCCCAGGGGTGGATCCCACCACTCATTTCGCAGCCCAGGCATGTCTCCACTCAGCTGTGGTGGAGATGGTCGCGGTCCTCTTCCGGGCTGCTCTGCACCTCCAGGGACAGTGTCCGGGGTGGCCCGCGGGCATCGGCCTCCCTGGCTTCATCCTGGGGGTGGTGGAGGTGGTCGCGGTCCTCCTCCGGTCCCACCTGGGCTTGGCGGGGGCCCCATCGAGCCCAGGCGCTGCTGGAGAAGACCTTTATACCTGGTTCCACCTCTTTGGTGATCTCGCCCTCCTCCAGCAGCTCCACGGCTTGTATGCCCAGGATGCTGGAAGAGGGGAGCAAAAACAGCGAGGAAAGGTCGCAGTGCATCAGGGTTACTAAATATCCTCCTGCCCCAGGGGAATCCCACCTCATCAGGGTGCAGGGTCCCTGGTGAGACCCCCCCCAGGAGGCTGCAATTAGGATCTTGGGGAGCAAATGGCTAATTTAGTTACTTATCCCACGAATGGACTGGATGGGTCCAAGACATTGGCACCACAGCACCTGCAGCTCCCCACTGCCACCAGCAAAGGGAAACCAGCCAGGGCTCAGTGCTCAGAGAGTTTGGGTGATTTTGGGGGAAGATGGAGCTGGGAGCCCCTTAATTTTTGGGGGGCGCAAAGCAACAAGGGCGATTTATTCCCCCCTGAAATGCTTTACATTTTGGGGTGTTGCTTTGTTGGTTTTTACAAGCCAGATGCGGGTGCCCAAAGCTGTGGAGAGCACGGCCGCCTCTTACATTTCCTTGGCCAAATCCTGCTCCATGGCCAGGTCCTTCTGCCCGCTGTCGCTCAGAGCCTGCGGGGAGAGAGGGGGGTGGCAGGGGGGTGGCACAGATCATGCGTGGGTCTCCCTGTGCCCGCTTGTCACACAGGGCAGCGGGAGGGCGAGGCGGAGGGTGGGGGCTCACCTGGGTGCCGCCGGGTGAAGGCAGGAGGAGGGCAGCGCCCAGCAGGGCGGTGATGCTGCAGAGCCACACGGTCATCGGGCTGGCAGAGAGATGGCAGAGGAGCCACGTTGGCAGTAGCTGTGTTGGCTGGTGCCTGCGTACACCCTGCGCTCACAGTGTCTGCCTGCATCTGCCTTTATGCAGAGCGCCTGCCTGCACCCTGCACCCGCAGCTCCTGCCTGCATCTGCCAGTGCCCAGGGTGCCTGCCTGTATCTGCCTGCACTGAGCGCCTGCCTGCACCCTGCACTCACAGTGCCCACCTGTGCCCACAATGCCTGCCCGCACCCTACATCCACAGCTCCTGCCTATGCCCGCAGTCCCTGCCTGCACCCTGTCCCTGCACCCGCAGCTCAGGCCTGCGCCCACAGCTCCTTCCTGACCCCCAGCGCACACCCCTGCCCACACTGCCTGTCCCCCATGCTCTTTGGTGCTGCCCGCTGGGGCCGGTCAGGGACGTACCGCTCCATGGCTGCCTTCCGTGGGGCTGCCCAGCCTTTGCCCTGCACTTTGCCCTGCACTTTGCCCGCTGGCGGGTGTGGCTGCTCCTGGGGCCACCCGTCCCATGCATCCTACGTGGTGCTGGGTGGTGCCAGGTAGTGCTGCAGGTGCTGCTTGGGGAAACAGGGCATGGGATTAACCCCCCAATGCACTGGGGTGTGTGTTCCCCCCGTGCACCTGGGCACATGCAATCCTTATGCCCTGGGGCTCCTGTATCCCCCATGCACTGGGGCACGTGCTCCCCCCTGCCCCATGCACAAGGGCACCCGCATTCCCCATGCACCCAGGTCTTTGCATCCCCCATGCAGCCAGGGACGTGCATCCCCCACGCACCATGGCTCATGCAGCCCCATATTTGACAATAAAGCAAAAACAGCCACATTTCTGATCTCTGAATAAATGAACTGTGACTAAATACACTCTGCAAGCAGTGAGCAGAAGCAGGGACCAGCTGAAAGCCTCCTCAGAGCTGACATTCACAGTCTTGCTGTGTTACATAGATAAGGCTTATTAGAGCTCAACCAGGCCCTTGCAAGCAATGGATGTCAGAAGGAAGGAAGATGGACTTCAGGCAGCCTTAGTTCATAGGGTGCTTTGGGTTGGAAGGGACTTTCCAAGGTCATCCAGTCCAAACCCCCTGCCATGGGCAGGGACATCTTCCATTAGATCAGGTAGCTCAAAGCCCCATCCAACCTGACCTTGACCTGTAGAAAAGCACAAGCTTTTCTAACTCATCGGAAGCTGACGAGCTGGATTTGCCCTCTGAAATCAAACTGCGACGGGGCGGCAGCTGCAGCAACATGCCTGGGCTGAAGCCCTCTCCAGGGAGATGTGATCGCCCCAAAGCCCCCAGGGAGGCATGGAGGAGGTGGTCCAGGCAAGGCAGGCAAGGGGTTGAAGAGGCAAGCAGTGCCTGCTACCTGCTGGTACAGGTAGATGTCTCCCATGAGGCTGCCAGGGCACAGGCGTTTGCTCAGCAGTGACAAAGCCAAACAAGGTCAGCTTCAATAAACCCAGCAAAAGGAGAGGAGCCTCATCCAGCGCCATGGCTGCCTCCCCCTCTGCTGCCTGCTCCCCTGCCAGCTCCGGGACTTCTCCGATGCCCCAGGCTGCTCGAACCTCTCCCATGGCTTCCCGGCAGCTTGGTGATGTTAGACCATACTCCTGTATCCGGAAGTTCTCCTGGTTGCATTGCAAAGCTTGGAAAATCCTTGCAACCCCAAAATGGGCGCTGCAGGGCGGGCAGGTCTGTGTCCTCCTGCCGGCAGATGATCTCGGG
>NW_008794890.1:177059-179119 GCF_000699145.1 Aptenodytes forsteri | reverse complement strand
GCGTGTCGCGCCGAGGAGAGAGCGAGAGGGGGGGCGGGCGGCCTCTTTTGACTTCTCTGCTGGTGCAGGTGCCAATGTCTTGCTCCTGCCATGGTGTTGAGCACTCCCCAAGGTTGGTTGTAACCCTTCCCCTTGCTTCTCCCCCATGTCCAGCATGACGCGATCCACCTCCATCACACGGGCACCTTCATCTCTCCTACAATAGGAGGAAAATGGGTGATTTTGGGGCTTACAGTCCCCAAACCATTTGCCAATGCTTTTTTTTTTTCCCTAGGAGATAAGCTTTGGAGGTGTGTGTGAGTCCAAAGCCTCTGCCCCGCCCCCCCGACCCCGCCGTCATGGGTTACACCCCGTTTCACCTAGGGGACCCTGTTTTCACGCGGGGGACGGGTGAAGGCAAGCTCCCGGCAGCAGCTGGGGACACGCTTGGGGACATGCTGAATGCGTCATAAAAATTCCCGTTCCTAGCTATATTAATTTTATACTATGAAAGTGTATGGATTTTGTTAATATAGATTTAGTTCACATTATACACTGCAATGTGATGAGGGAGTGGAGTTTTACTGGAGACTTTGGTATTATTGTTCATGCTTAAGTAAAATAAACTGAAGGCCAGCCCGGCTTGCACACTTCATCCCTGTCAGCTTTGCTTGGCCGCAGGGTGGTGTGCTCAGAGAGGGGTGAACATTGATTGCCTGGGGAAGGGGTGCAGGGGTGTGCATGCTTGCGTGCTCTGCGCATATGCGTGCAGCTGATCTCTATGTATGTGCATGCAATCTATCTGCATCTTTGCCTGTGCCTGCAAGTGCATGCTTTGTTGCACACATCTGCATGTTGTGTGCACACTGTATGCGTGCATGCTGTACATATGCCCGTGTGTGCATGCACGTGCCGTCTGCATTGCATGTCTATATGTGCATGTACACGCTGTGCACATTTGCTGTAAGTACACGTGCCTGTGGGCTGTGTGCTTGCACACACGTGTGCAGGTGTGTACTGTGCTTTTCTATGCGTTTGCTGTGCCTGTATTGTGTGCCCCATGTTTGCACGAGTCCATGTGTGTGCATGTGTGGCATGTGCAGGTATATGCCGTACACATGTATCACGCTCGTGTGCATCTTGGGCCATGTCTGTGCTTGCCTGCAAATGCGTGTGCACACTCTGTGTGTGTGTGTGTGTGCGCGCACCTGCTGTGCATGCTTGTACACGTGTGTGGATCATGCCAGGGTGTGTGCAGGTGTGCTACCTGAGTCCCACACTGTGCTTGCATTTGCTTGCACATGGTTGTTTGCCGGTGTGTGCATACGTGTGCGTCCGACCAGTGTGTGTCCTTCTGATGGCCACTGCTGGGTAACTCCACCTGCTCTTGCCTGCACCAACAAGCAAGGGGCCGGAAAATTTTGCTTATGACAAATCCCACAAGGGGAAAAAAAAAAGGAAATGCAAGTTTTGGCTTGAAATAAGTATTTTTGAAAGCCACTGGGCAGCTGGGAGACTTGCCCATGGACTCTGGAAAAAGATGGTAACCCAGAAGAGAGCTAGTCATGAGCCCTGAGGCTGTAATTGCAATTTTTATTTATTTTTTAATAGCAAGGGCAGACACTCAGAGACCTGGAGTCTGGGAAGAAGGAAGGAAGGAATTTCCAGGTGGAAACTTAGGACTTAAACACCTAAGGGAGAGCAGATTGGGCTGCTTCTGCATGATCTTTGTACCATCACGTGCCAAAGGCTGCAGGCATCTCCAGTGACGTGGTGCCTGCTTCAAATTTCCAGTTATTCCAGTGGGGGGAAAAAAGCCTCATTAGGGGCTTCCAGTGTTGGGAAGTGATTTTTGATCGTTACTAGTCCCTGCTGATAGATGTCCCTGGGCAGACATGGGGCAGGAGCACCAGGGTGGTGGCCACAAAGGTGGTGACAGAGCCTGGTCTTCTCTGGTCTATACCATGGCTGGTCTCTGGGGGACCAGCAGCCTGCTGGGGTGAGGGCTGTGCACACAGGGGGGTATGGAGGGGTGGGGTAGGGGGTGGGGGTGCATGGAGAGGTGTGGAGGTGTGGTTGTG
>NW_008794890.1:170320-176975 GCF_000699145.1 Aptenodytes forsteri | reverse complement strand
GGGGTGAGGGCGGTGCACGCGGGGGGGTATGGAGGGGTGGGGTAGGGGGTGGGGGTGCATGGAGAGGTGTGGAGGTGTGCTTGGGGATGTGTGTGCACGTGTGTGGAGAGATGTGCTTGAGGATGTGTGTGCATGGGTGCCTGTGGGGGACAAGGGTGGGTGTGTGGTGGTGCAGGGGGGCAGTAGTGTGTGCAGGGGGGTGTGCATGGGGGCTATGGGTACAGGGGTGTGTGCACAACAGTTGATGAGGGGGTGAGCATGGGCTGTTTGGGTACAGGGGGTGTGTGCACAGGACTGCAGTTAGTGTGTGTACAGGTGTGCACGGGGGTATGGGTACGGGGCAGCTCGGTGGGTGGCTCTGTGCCCTGGCCAGCTGCTCCCCTCTCCCCCCTTCCCCACCTGGACTTCCCTCCATCCTCCCTCCCCTCCTCCTTCTCTCCCTGCCTCCCTCCCTCATCCCTCCATCCTTCGCTCCCTCCCTCCGTGCCTCCTTCTGCCCCTCTGGCCTGGCAGCAGACACTCCCCAGCACCCGCTGTGCCCAGTGCTGCCCGCCCTCCTCCGGCAGCGACCCTGGCTGGAGGGTTTGCTGTCAGAGACAGCTCTCTCCAGAGGCTGCTCCGAGGAGCAAGGATTAATGACGGACAAGCTGGCTGAGTTTAAAACAGAGCAAAGCATTTTAAAACTCGCAAGGAAATCATCTCCCACATCTCTGTAAGCATCATTCCCTGCTCCTATTTGCAAGGATTTTTCAAAGCCCTTTTTATCCTTTGTTCCTCCCAGAGAGAGGGGAGGGGAAAAAAGCAATTATAGATCTAAGCTTCTTGGATAAACGCCGTTCCAGCAACCTCTTTTTTTCTCTTTATGGACAATTTTATAAATAAGTGTCACGGTTCAACAGCACCCCGAGACCTGGCGGCAGCACGCTGAGCCTGGCTCTGCATTTCCAATCAATCTTTTCTCCTGACAGGAAGAGACTAAAAAGGAAGGGAAAGACGCAGGGGAAAAGCCTCCATCTCAACCTGATTTTGCGGGTATTTGGAGCAAAGGGAGGTTCATTCTGCACCTCTGATGCTGCCTGGGCGTAAATTCTCTACGAAGTGATTTTGTAAAAATTCCTTTTATTTATTCATATAGTTGGAAGTCACTTTAACTCCCCGTGGAAATGAGCTGCAAGGCACCAGACTGCTTTTCCTGGCCCGGGCAAACCTTTTGCCTGGGTTTCAGAGCAAGTGCCGCGGAGCGGAGCAGACTTCAGCAAGACGGAGAAGGTCAGAGTTAGGGACCAACACTTTTTTGTTTTCTTTTTGTCAGTAGTTCCAGCTTCTGTACAGTCAGCAGACTTTGCCTTGGAATTTCTTGAATCTATTTTTTCCCCCAAAAGGCAAAAAAATCAAAAAACCCAATCCTGCGTAGTCTCAGCTCCAGCAGCTGATCTCCTCTCACCTCCATGTTGCAGCGCTCTGCCACAGTCTGAGACTCTTTCTGCGAGCGACTGCTGTGGAGTTCAACCCGCCCTGCATGCTGTCCCAAGGGCTGTCCTCGCTGGGAGCTTTTAAAAACACTGTGAGAAAATTAAAGAATGAAATTAAAACAACTAAATATTGTTGTAATCTACACCGCTCTTCCTCTGGATTTTATTTTGATTCTCCCCTGTGCAAGCAGGGCTGGCAGGGAAGCATGACACCCTGTCCCCAGGCCACCTGAGGAGGCTGGGGGGATGCAGGGCTTCCTGCAGGAAGAGGGAACACGGTGCATTTTGCTTGGTGTTATTCCTGCTGCATTTTTGGCAGCGATTCCATGCAAGTTTTTCAGAAAGCCTGTGCAATCCCCACAGCTGCCTGGAGTTTCAGAACAGCATTTGCCATTTCCAAGCTCAGGCAAGATGCAACAGTCTATCTAGAAAACCACTGCTACCCAGAGTGGTCCTGGCACTGATGGGATACAAAAACTCACGGCACAGAGGCAGATGAATTTATTTGTAGTTTGATTTCAGAGGGTATCAGAAAAGAGAGCGTTGTGTCTCAGGAAGGATAAACGTAAGCACGGGTCCACTCTGAAATGCTGCCAAAGGGAGGTGGTACAGAGACCCCTCCCAAGATACTGATGTATCCCAAACTGCTGCTGCACAATCCCTGTTTTTGCCCTTCTGCCTTCCCTGTATGGAGCGGGACCCTCGCATGCAACTGCAAGTATGCCTGCTCGGCCAAGGTGCAATTGCTAACGCTTGTGGTCGGCAGCGGCCAGTGCCTCCTCATCTTGCAAATATCTGGTGCACTGACCTTCAGACTTTCTTTCTTGGTCCTTTAAATCCTCGGGTGGCACCTTGTCCAAAGCAAATTGTGGATGGGATCCTGGAAATGGAGACACACTTTAATATACATTAACAGCACACCTCTCGCAGGATCACCGGGACGCTTTATGCTTTGTGTAGCATTTCAAGCTCCCAGAGTGGGAAGAGCAAGGTATTGGAGGAGCAGGGCATCTAAATCACCACAGTGTAATTCAAAAAATGGGTGAAATACTGGTCTGCTTTCCCATTTATTCTGCACATTTCATTTACGTTCTGGAGGCCTCTCCTCTTTTTACAGCTGGTGTAAGGTGTTACAAAACGTAATATGCTATTGGGCAGCTGCAGTGGTTTGTTGTGGAAGCACATGATTGTGAAGAGGAGAGCAGAAACAGCAGTAAAAGCGTGGCCTTTCAGCAGCAAATTTTCCTTTTGACCTGCAGTATCACATTGAATTCAATGGACGGTTTCTTTCTGGTTTATAAGCTGTTACACTGGACAAAGCAGTGAAGTTTAAAATGTCACCATGGCAGCTGCTTAGGGACAGGATTTTGTCAGGCAAACCATGACATACAAAAGCAGACCCAACTGGCTGTAGTGCGTTGCGAGCGCTTTCAGACTCCACAGCTCGTTAGAAAGCCCTGAATCAGCAACGCTCACCTCATCTTACAGAGGTAGAGCGGAACACTGACATCAGCAAAAGCTAGAGGGAGCTGAGGACAGAAGCAGGTTTCCCTGTGGGGTGCTCCAGCGCGGTCGTGGGCTCATCAGACTGTCAGCGTGTCACATATGCAGCAAACTCAAAACACGAGAATTCCTTTGCTAACTGGAATAGTTCAGGCAAAACCATATTAACCTTTATGCTAAGAGATGATTAAAATGATGAATAAAATTACACCAATCCGGGGGCTGGGAAGAGGGTGGTGACCTTTTGATGGCTACCTTGCATCTCGTACAGGTTTTAAAGCACATGATGAGGGGGATTTCAAAAGTCAAGCCAACATTAGGCAATTCAGTTTCAACTTTCTGTAAAGTTTAAAAAAAAAAAAAAAAAGGCAGAAAAATCTGCTGCTCCAGCCTCACAAAACATAAGATCCAGAGCAGGATGTTCACCTGCTTTATTTGTGCCTTGTCCTGCAACTGCATGGGAGCAGAGACAGCTACAGTGAAACACACCAGCTCAGCCTCGAGTCTGCTAGGATGGGAAAGTGTTACAAAGCAGGAACGAAACTTAAGTATTTTAAGACAGAGTTCTTATCTTCAGACCCATGCCATTCTGCAATACCCTGGGAAGAGACCATGGGCGGGCAGACTAACAGAAACTTATTGACACGGCTTTCACGGCGTACGCACACTCTGTCCTTCCTTAACGCTTTCCTCTTTTAAAAATGGCTTTTAAAACATACATGGAAATCCTACCTCTTATCTTCAACACAGAAACACCCTGAGTCGTGCTGCACCAGGCACTGCAAAATGCAATTAAGATGATATGGTCCTAGCCGCAGAAATTTTTGCCTGTGGAGGCCAACAGTACAGACCTGGATTTATAGAGTTGTTTCTCTGGCACCGAGGGGCCAGGGCTGGCTGCAGGCTGAGGGATCTCCATGTTCTCACTGGGCCCTATTTCTATGGGGTCCACTTGGAATTGCTCCAATGTCTCCATGCTCACATCCATCGGCATGCTGGCACCCTGCTTCGTGGGAGAGCTCACGTGCTTGGGGCCACTGCAGAGAGAAAATTTTACATGCTTTCTCAGCAGCTGGCACGTAAGCGCAGAGGCAAAGGAAATGAAAGGTATTTCATGATGAAACAGCTCAAGTCCAACTTGGGTGAGTTACTGCATGGAGGCACAGAGATTTGGCTGCGCAAACCACCAGGAACAGCCAAAAGGCTGCTGGAGAGGTGCGTGATAGGCTTGTATGAGTTTCTACTTAAGTATTCAGGGTTGCTGCATTATAGCACACAGCTTTGTCCACAAGTTCTTTTCTTCAGTCCATAAAGCGTAACTCATTCAATGGGCTCAGAGGGTTGGACTAGAAGGTTCACAGGGTTCACACCAGGCTACCCAAGCAAGCTTTGAAAGACTCCACAGACCCAGTCCCCTGTACCTTCCCAGGGCCACACCACCCTGCCAGGCAAGAAATCTTCTCTCCATTCCATCACCCAGTTCTCTGAGGAAGGTGTTAAACAATATCAGTCCTTGTATTAATCCCTGTGGTGAAAGCAGTGCTTGAAATGAGCAGCCAGCTGAGAAAGCCGTTGGCCAAACTTACAAAGCCTCCCTCTGGTCTACTTGTGCTTTTGGGGAATGGGAATATTGCAAAGGGTTGGAGAGCAAAGCAGGAAACGTGCACAAAGCAACACAGAGAGATGCTGGGCCTTGCGTTTACACTTGAGATGGCACAAAAGGGAGCAGGGCCTGGAGCCACACGGGAAGAGAAATAAAATGCGCTTCAACATTAAGATAAAGTAAAACATTGCCACAGAAAGACTTGCAAGTCTACCTGTTCTTACAAGCAGCAGAAAACACCATTTCTGAGCCTCTTAGGATATAAACTTGCTTACTCTGGAAAGGGAGTGAAACAGCAGAGGAGCACATCATCACCTCTACAGGGAAAAACCGGTTGTGCTATTGCAGTTCTGCAGTTACCTTTTCACTTTCTTCGGTCTATCAAACCGAAAGTCAGCAGGATAAAGGTGAACGGTGACCAAGTGATCCTTTCTGTCTTTGCTGCTCTTGAACTTCTCTGCACAGGCTTCTACCAGACACTTGTACTGAAAGGCAGGGGAAAAAAAAAAAAAAAAAGACATAATTGGAAAAGGCAAGCGGTGTCAGCTGGGGACGTGGGTGCCCTCCCCGGTCAGTCTCTAAGGATGCCAGCCCACGCCCTGCACACCAACCATGACTGAATGGCTGGGCAGGGAGACTCACCATGTTTTGCTTCTCGGCCATTATCTGGAAAAGTGAGTCATGCCACTCCAAGATATGAATATCCAAGAGATGCCCCGATGGAAAGGAGCGCTTGCAGAAGGAGCAGACGTTCCTGTGCAGCGTGTTGTAGTGGTGCTCGTAGTCCTCCACTGTATCAAAGACCTGGCAGCACCCAGAGATGTGGCAACTGAATTCAGACACCCTGCAGGGAAATTAGGACATCCGTGACTTCAATTAAATTAGAGCCTTAATTTCAGCTGCATATATCCCTCTAGATGACTTTATTTACTTGTGGCATTTTTTGTGAATAATACTTAAACGAAATTAAAGGTGCAATGGAATGAAGATTATGAAGGTACTGGCAGTTGGAAAGTCTTATTTGCCGGCTTAAGCATCATATACATTATCATCCTCTGAAGTAGTGCTTCAATTAAGAACAAACATCAAGCAGCAATGTGAAAAATAAGCTGTTTGACCTTAAAGTTGCAGCTGTGAATTAAAACTTTGTGCCAATGCTGTTTAACAGGCATCTGTAGGAGAACCTCACACAATCCTCACAGTACTTCCTCAATTTTGTATACAAGAGCAGGTTTTAAAGCAAGCTGAAGATTCTCCCCCAGGCTTAGCCTTCCTAATTGAGACTGTCTGTACTACACAGCTCTCCCACTGTTTTGACTGAGTGCATAACAACATGCCACTTAAATCCTCTTGTTTAGCTACAATCCCAATTTTCAGCCATATTATAGATGCCTTACCTGCTTATGGGGAACTCCCAGTGAAATGATGTCACATCCAGCAAGCACAAGAAGTCAGCATTTAGACAGACAGCTGACTGCAGCACAAAATACCAATTTTTGACCTTTTCAGCAGGATATTGAGGTCTGCAAACTGTATCACCTCATTTTCCTTTTCAAACTGCTTTGCAACATGTCTGTGTCTTCTCCCTTTTATTTCTCCTCCTCAGCCTCTAAAGTCCACAGACAAGAGGAACGGCACCCGTCCCAACATCACACCCGTACAACACAAGCGGACAGGGTTCATACCAATGGTGCCGCATGCTGACGTGACACGCAGCGGGAGATATGACCTAAGAGGCACACCTGCAGCCACCACGATACCTGGGTGGCGTGCGGGCCCTGTCTCACTTACTTGGGTCTCTCCGCCACCTCCGCGAGGCTGGTGAGGACGCCCTGGAGGTAGAGATGCCTGTGAACGTCCCCATCCTAAGAGAGGAGCAGAGAGAGGCCGTGGGCAAGCAGGCCTGCCTCCACGGAGCAAACCCTTTTTCTCCACAGAGACAGGTCGCGGCGGGGCCCGCGCTGGGAGAGGTCCGGGAGGGGGCTCTGAGGGAGCACGGCCGTTGCCTTCCACACAGACCGGGCCCGGAGGCCCAGACCCATGAGCCTCGCCCGGCGCGGGGAGGCCCCGGGCCGGC
>NW_008794890.1:136953-170027 GCF_000699145.1 Aptenodytes forsteri | reverse complement strand
ACCCGGGCGGGGGGTCTCCGGCCCCACCCCGCTCCCAGCAGGGCCAACGCCTTAGCTGCCGCCGGTCGCTAGGGGCCGTGTGCGGGCAAGTCGGGGCGTCCCCGGGGTTGGGGATCCTCCACCGCTCGCGGCCCCTTCCCAGGGACACCCCGCTCGCACGGGGACGGGCTGTTTCCTTGGGGCCGGCCGGGGTTTCCCGTGCTGCAGCTTGTGCCGGTGCCTCTGGGGCTCTCGCTGTGCCCCTCCGAGCAGAGGAAATCACAGTTGGATATTAGGAAAAGGTGTTTCCGCATGAGGGTCAGGGCCCCGAGCGGTGGGGGAATCTGGATCTTTGGAGATATTTGAGCTTGGACTGGACAAGGCCCTGCACAGCCTGCTCTAGTTTGACTCAGTTTTGGGTGGAGAGTTGGCCCGAGGCTTGCAGAGATCCGTTCCAGCCTAAACGATTCAATGATTTTGGCAAACCAAAAGTGTGTCTATATGCTTGATATTCTGCGTCTCTACAGGGTGTCACATTAAACTTTGTACTTGCGTGATGCCTCAACCAGACTCTTAATTCTGACGCCATCATCTAAGTAACTTCACAGAATTTGGTTCTTGTCTGTTAATAAAATGGGCAGTAGAAGTTTCCCTAAACTTGGAAAAAACTGCTTTTGAATAACTTCAGAAGCAGCAGCGTGGGTGGGCTGCTGAAGCCAGCAATTTCAGCTGTGTCTGCAGTACACGAACCAGCGCTTCTTGCAACGACTCTAACTTTTCCACCACCGGTGTGGTTTTGAGATTGAAAAATCCTCTGCTGGCTCACCTACATTTAAGGTAGGGTTTGTACCAGTATAGTTAAATCAGGCACAATAACGAGTATCTCTGTTTTGCTTGCTTCCTCCCCTCACATGTATTTCTTTGTTCCAGTCAAGTATTTTAGCATACCCTGCAGACTTATAATGTAGTCAGGAAATGTTGTTTGTGTGGGTATATTTTCATTTGCAGCAGTAAAATAATAACTTACCGCCTTTGTTTCTGCGTCCCACGGAGCTTGTAGCCTCAGGTGGGAGTATGAGCGAGTTCCGCATTCACCACGATGTCAATGAGTTGCTCAGCCTGCTGCGCGTTCACGGCGGGGAAGGAGCCGAAGTCTACATCGATCTTCTGCAGAAGAATCGAACGCCTTACGTCACCACGACTGTCTCTGCGCACAGCGCGAAGGTAAGTCTCGACATACTGTAATCACAGCTGAGATGTGTTTCAGACCTTATGGGGGGGGGGGGCGGCCGGCAGGACCCCTGAGGCGGCATGCTTCCTTTGCAATCGTTGATAGAGATTCCATCGGCTCTGAGAGCACAGTCCTCCCTAAGGAGAAATTCAAGATAAACATTCCTCAGTGTGATTTCTCTTGGCCAGTGATGTGAACTACCTTTTCCATACTCTACTATTCTGTGAGATAACTTGACTTCTGTGGGTGCGGAGCTGGACACGTGTTGGGAGGGGTAGTGGCTGTACCAAGTTTTTCTGAGAATAACGGTGAAATCGTGTTGGCATTGGTAAAAAAAATGGGGTAATCTGCTCTGGAATCTCAGTTTAGGGTACAAAGTAGAAAGATTATATCAGGAAAAAGGTAAAATCCTTGCATCTTGGAGAGATTGGTGAAAGAACATGAGAAGGATTGTTAGAACGGGGTGGGAGTTCAAAAAAGGAGCTGATTTTGTGCCTGTGATGGTTGTTTCAAATTTGAATTAGAGGGGTTGTCCTCTGAAGGAGTAAAATGAAAAAGAGTAACTGTGTGAAATGCGATTATATGAACAATAGTTGACTTTTTTTCTGAATATCTCCCAGGTATTAGGGATTAAAGCCTGACACTCTCATGACCGGGTATACTTCTGTGGCCATAATACTGGTTTTCATTGTCGTTTTTAAAAGCAATCCATCAGTCAAGCTATAAGTGCTAGAAAATTGCCAACTCTGTCTGAAAGTTCAGATCTTTGTAGCTTGAACTGCATGTTTTCTCTAATTCCAGTCTTAAGCATCATTTATACTGACAGCTACAGTTCATTGACTTGTAGAAAGATTTAAGTAGGAGGCACAGCTGGAGATCTGCAGTCCAACCCCTTGCTTGCAGCAGGGCCAGCATCACAGCTACAGCAGACTGCTTAGCTGCCTTTGAAGATCTCCAGGAGATTCCTCCATCGCTCTGGCCGTGTCCCAGGGTCACCTCTCTCTCCAGAAAGGACTGTTTCCCTAGGTCCAGTTGGGATTTTCCATGTCGCAATTTGTGGCAGTGCCTGTGGTGCTTTTGCTGTGCCCCTCGAAGCAGGGTCTGTTACCCCTTTGGGCAATGGGCAGTATGCCTCACCGTCTCCATCGCTCTGCACTGGGCTCAGTCCAGTTTGTTGATGTTTCTCTTGCTAGTGGAGCCCCCAAAGTGGACCCAGTGTCCAGATGTGGCTTCATCAGTTCCAGAATCCGTTAATAAACCTGCTGATACAAAATTATATTGCTTCAGACTGAGCATGTGCAAAGCGAGCCCTGCTACAGATCTTGTGCTTACCTTCATCTTTTCTCTCCTGCAGTCCCTTCTCCATCACCTGAAGTGCCAGGACCCTCACTCTCTTCCAGCATAATTGTTAGTAGGAGACCAATGCTGCAGCATTCAGTCCAAAACCCATTCCCTGAAGTACTTCAGTGGCAGCCGCAGCCGGCACCTTGTCTCCATCTTTGCACGATGCTCCTCTTTTGAATGCTGTGATAATAATATACATTAAACATTTAATATTAATGTGGTGTTTTACAGGTAAAAATAGCAGAGTTTTCTCGAACTCCTGAAGATTTTTTAAAGAAGTACGATGAGCTGAAATCTAAAAATACAAGACATCTAGATTCTTTAGTTTATCTACTGTCAAAACTCACAGAAGACAAAGAGGTTTGTTTCTCCTTTAGAACTGGATATGTTGTAAGTATTCAGCAGTAGCAACAATGCAATGATTTTAAGTACAGGATGCTTTCTGATGACAGTGTTCAGCGAAATGCGTTGAAATCAACAGATAATCAGTTCTAGCATTTACTTAATTATTAAAGCACTACTGAGAATTACACTCCTCTTGATATAAACCACTAAGACACAGGAAACTGGGACAGAAAGACCTGTGGTCTGATTCAGCACAACCGTCTTACGGTCATACGTTTTCTGCTTTAGTGTGTGCTGACCAGCGTTCACAACATTTTTTCTTTTTTGTGTATGTACAGACACTCCAGTATTTGCAACAAAATGCTAAAGAAAGGGCAGAACTTGCAGCAAATGCAGCAACCAGTGGCAGCACAAATTTTTCCATTCCCTCGTCTACTTCCAAGATATCTCTACAGGAGCTCGAGGAGCTACGCAAGCAGCTGGGCAGTGTCACAGCCAACTCCAGTGTACAGCAGGTACTGTCTTTTCCCAAGCTTTGGGTACAAAATCTTTTCCTTCTGCTCATGTGTATAGCTGTGCTCTTAACTTTTATCATCTGGTGGAATTATAAATGTTCCTATCTGTGCAGACAATCTAAATTATCTCTCAACATTTATTTGTCAGATTATATTAAATCTTTGTGCTGTCCTTAATAAAAATGGCCTTTTTCTATTTAAGTCAGTTAAGGTAAGTCAAGTTTAGGCCACAACAGTTCTAATTGGCGGGGGTTAATGTAATTTCATTTTCCCATTTCAAATGACTGCTTTAAGCTGTGCTGACGTTTTCTTTTCTGCCTGTGGCAGTGCTTGCTCAGGAGCTCAGCAGCCATTGTGGCGTGTCCCCATCTCCCTTCCTAGGAGTTCTGCTCTCTCAGATAATGTGGGTACAATGCCTCACATAATCATTCCCCAAGTGGACACAGCCATTCCCTCTACTTAGCTATTTGAGCTCCTGCAATAAATGCTGCAAAGTGATCCCAAAGACAAAAAGGAAGAAAAAAACCTACTGTAGAAGTAAAATGTATCATTGCAAGACACAGGCTTAGAAAACAGTTAAGCAAGCATTTCATTATCAGTAGGCCAGGAGGTAGGAAGTGCAAAAGGGCAATTATTACTTAAAATCGCAACTTCTATTTCCTATAATCATTTGTATAAATAACCATACTGTGATGGGTTGACCTTGGGTAGCCACTCTATCACTTCTCCTGCTCAACAGGATGGGGGGGAGAAAAATACGACGAAAAGCTTGTGGGTCAAGATAAGGGCATTCTGGCTGCGGAAGGCAGAGGAGCAGCTGTGTATGGACAGTTATTTGGACAGAGGTGAAAGAGTGATAAGGTCTGTAGTGAGTGAGCAACTAGGCAATATGTGCAAATGCTTCCATTTAAAATTTTGCAGCTTACCTTTGTCCCAGAGGTTTGTTTCTGTTCTGCCTTCTGATGACTGGTCAATAAAATCTAACAGGGGACAAGCCTCCAGACTCTGCATGTGACTGTTTCTGAGGATGCTGGCCTGTTTGTGAATGCTCAGAAATCACACACTGGGGTCTTCTCTGTCTGCAGTCTCTGTTGTGGCAGTCCTGCACCCTCGCTCAGTGGAGGCATATTGATGTCTTGTTAGTGCACGGGGTCTGTCTGTATTGGTGTGGTGTGTGCTTCACTCAGCTGCTCACTCTGCGGCACTGCTGGCCCTGTCTTGGCCATGTGGCAGCATTCATATTCATGATGCATCCTACTAACCTTTGCTGTTGAGCTCTCTAGCCGTGGCTGTATATGGTTTATTGCCTGTGCTAGCTCCTCAGCAGATATGCAGTTGCTTTTCAGTCTGTGAAGATCTTTCTGTGGCAGTGGCTGAGCAGAGCTAACTCCTTCCAGGGAACACCCTCCTGTCCCTGATGAAGATGATGACAGTAGATGATGCATCTGCTACCAAGTGGGGAGTTTGCTGTGGTGGTCAGATCACTTCAGGCCATCAGTGGCTAGAGGAGTAGACCCTCCATGTTCAATGTTTTGGGACACCCGATTGGTCTCTCAGCTTGAAGAGCTGCATGTGATGATGGAGAGTTCAAATCCTAAACAGAGAAAGTCCAACCCCCTCCCCCTGTCAGGCAGTGATGAAACCAGCCTTGTTCCACATACACTGTGAAATATGTGTCTGCACAGACTGAAATACATGCCTGACTCATCCAAATCTTTCACAGATGATCTGAGTCAAGTGGTTGATTTAGATCATGAAGGTAAGATGTATTTCCAGTAAGGTAACTGATCTTTTTAATAGGATTTATGTGCAGACTTGCTAAAAGAGGAAAGAAGAGTAAGTGGTGTTCTCTGGGATGTGCAGTTCACAACCAAAGGAATTGAAATGGCAATGCAAGCCAATTAAAAAGATTTGTGCCTCCCTGCTGCTCCATTTATACCTTGTTCAGACTTAAAGAGCTGAAACTCTGCTAAAAGGCTCTAACGGGCAGGTGCTCGGGGCCATTGAGTTAGTAGGGCTGTATCCACACACCTAGCTGAAATCTGTTGACCCAGAGTTTCCGCTAGAGCCACTTCCCAAGAGGACTGTCAAGTAGTCATAATAATCGCAATTGATTTACTTCTCCATCTCTCTTCTAGAAGCCAGGTTGTGCACTGGCACAAGCCCTGGAGTGATCCTTCACACTATCAATGGACGTGAGGGACTCACTTGAGCAACTCTATTTGTGATCCTTGTGTCACCATCTTCCTTCACCGGGCATGGAGGATAGCTGCCAGTGTTTCCACAGATTTGTTGTGGCACCGGTGGGAGGAACCGCTGGGGTTGTCCAGTCCAGCTTCCCTCTCACAGAAGGACTGTCACCCACACTAGATCAGGGCAGCTGTCGTTTTGCCCATCTGAGTCCTGCAGCCCCCAGGAGGGAGATACCCCACCTCCCTGCTGACCCACTACAGCTGCTCCCCCTCTTCAGGAAGAAGTGTCTCTTCCTACCTGATCTCAATATCCCAAGAGGCAGCTTGCGTCTGTGGCTGCCTGAACCTCCTGCCACCGCTGAGAGGAGCTTGGCTTTACCCATCATCTTGGTACTTGTCCTTCCTGTAGTTGCAGGCTGCTCTTAGGCGTTCTGTTGGCCAGACCCAGCAAAGCCCAGCTGTACCCACCACTCCTCCTTGGTCGTGTGTTGTAGGTCCAGTGTACGCCCACTGCTGCCCAACTTCCCTGGCACCAGGGCTGTAGTGCAGGGAGCCCTTTGGCACAGTTGGCATTCATTGAGCACGAAGATGAGCTCTTTCTCTCCCTCAATGGATGTGGCACTGTCATTGCTTAAGATACCAGATGCAGGTTCATCAGCGTGACAGTGGCAAACTGCCACCCTATCCCATGGGCTTTTAAGTGCCAGGCTGACACCTGAGGGCCACATTTTCAGTCCTGGGAGTTTTATCCAGGCTGTCATTGAAGCCTATAATGACAACGATCTAAATTTTAAGTTGCAGAGAGAAGGTAATTCATGCCCCTGAGACACATGCTTTGTCACCGGTGCCAGAAGTGCTGTGCCATCTGCCCTGTGATTACTTGGCACTGTTAGAGAGATCATCCAGTGATCTTACAGTGATTGGAGTTGCTGCTTGGATCAGTTTTGGCCCAAGAATCATCAAGATAGTAAAACTTACATGTTCCCTTTCAGGCTGCTCTGTCCTTTATAGCCAAAACTGTCAACTTTTTTGAATTCTGCCAGTTAACAGGTTCACACTAGAACTGATTGAACTCCAACAGAAACTCCCTGCCTCTTGTCATCCCAGAGAATCACTTGTGAAGAAGAACCAGTCCCTCGATGAAGAAGGTTCTGCGTTTGTTTCAGAGGTTCTGGCTGCTCCTTTTCACAATCACTATAAGGAATAGGCCTCAGTCCCTGCCTTTTTGTTAGGGATGGATGCCACAGCCCACACCCGTACTCCAGGCATGCCCCAACCCATAGGCTGTGAGCTCACAGGGACAGAGGTGCCTGCATGCTCCCTCACAGTGCCATGAGCTCATCTCATTTCAGGGACTTCCCTCAGGCACTGGGAGCTATTTGGCTTGTTCTTGTATAGTATGGAAGTAGGCAATTTTACAATAGGTATTTTCCAGGGCCAAGAAGGAAAGGAGACTGCTAGATGGGTAAGGAATTAGCTGGATGGCTGCATCCAAAGAGTTACAGTCAATGGCTCAATGTCCAAACGGAAACCAGTAACGAGTGGTGTCCCTCAAGGGTCCATATTGGGACCAATACTATTTAATATCTTCATCAATGACATACCTAGTAGGATCGAGTGCACCCTCAGCAAGTTTGCAGATGACACCAAGCTGAGTGGTGCAGTTGATACACTGGAGGGAAGGGATGCCATCCAGAGGGACCTGGGCAGGCTGGAGGAGTGGGCCCATGTGAACCTCATGATGTTCAGCAAGGCCAAGTGCAAGGTCCTGCACCTGGGTTGGGGCAGTCCCCACTCTCAGTACAGACTGGGGGATGAATGGATGGAGAACAACCCTGTGAAGAAGGACTTGGGGGTACTGGTGAAAAAAAAATTGGACATGACCTGGCAATGTGCGCTTGCAGACCAGAAAGCCAACTGTATCCTGGGCTGCATCACAAGAAGCGTGGCCAACAGGTCAAGGGAGGTGATTCTCTCCCTTTACTCCGTCCTCATGAGACCCCACCTGGAGTACTGCATCCAGCTCTGGGGTCCCCAGTGCAAGAAAGACATGGACCTGTTGGAGGGGGTCCAGAGGAGGCCATGAAAATGATCCGAGGGCTGGAACGCCTCTCCTGTAGAGAGAGGCTGAGAGAGTTAGGTTTGTTCAGCCTGGAGAAGAGAAGGCTCTGAGGAGACCTTACTGCGGCCTTTCAATATAGAAAGGGGGCTTATAAGAAAGATGGAGTTAAACTTTTTAGCAGGGTCTGTAGTGACAGGACAAGAGGCAACGGTTTTAAACAGAAAGAGGGTGGGTTTAGATGGGATGCTCCATCCCTGGCAGTGTTCAAGGTCAGGTTGGACGGGGCTTCGAGCAACCTGATCTAGTAAAAGATGTCCCTGCCCATGGCAGGGGAGTTGGACTGGATGATCTTTAAAGGTCCCTTCCAACCCAAACCATTCTATGAGTCTATGATCTGATTTCATTTTGGGAGTTGGAGACAGGAATTACTTCATGTCTCTGAATTTCCAAGGTGTAACTTTTCACGTAGTCCATCTCACTGAACTAGCTCTATTTTAAAGTACTTTCTTCCATCTACATGTGCTGTTGAGACCTTAACCTGGCTCTGTTAGGTTGTATAGTCTCCCATACTTAGCGCAATGCCTCAGAAGCTTTTGGACTTAGATACTTTCTTAGTCTGCTCTCTCATAAGTATGCATGGTTCATGGAGATATTGTGATGGTAAGGTCCATGGTTTGTAGAGCTTTTCTTCCAACTCGTTCCTCCCTGCCGTTTGGAAAGATGTAATGATGGCTGCCCTTCTCCTAAGCAGAAACTTGTTCCTACAGCCATATTGCATAGGGCCAGTACTACTGGGAGACCTTCCATTCCAGGTCTTCCTTTAATGGCCTGGAGCTCAAGATGATACAGAAAGTGCACATGATGTTTTGATCTTTTAGCCAATGTCTGTGTGTCCAGATCGTGACGGACAAGTAAACTACTATATACTACTTCAAGAGAGGAGTATTTTCTCACTGTATGGGTTTAAGATTTATGAAGGAGTTCAGGTTGTTTACCCATGTGAAGGACTTCAGTCCTCACTGAGATCTGCAATTTTGTGTGAAGTCTAGTCATCCTTTGAATTGCTGGCAGCTTACTTGATGCTTCATCCTTCTTCATACCCTCCTATGAGAGTTCTGTTTCTGTTAGGGGAGCAGAGGAAATTGAGGTCCTTCTAGCAGATCACCCATATACAGTATAAGTAGGAATGTAGTGTTGCTTTGGGGTGCCTGTCTGACCTGAGGACATTGTACCAGTGTTATGCCAGCAGCGAGGCTGCAGCAAACATGCCCAGAACTGGTGCTGCTTGGAGGAGTGGTCCCACAGCTGATGCTTTTTTGAAGGATTTCAACACCCAGCACTGGGCAGCTCTGAGAATATGAAAAATGGCCGGGGCCAGCCGTAGTGTGCATCAACTACCCCTTACATGTAAGACCACCATTCTTTAAGATGCAAAGCTCACACGTACATTTGCTTCCTTCCCAAGTTCCTCTCTCCTCTGAGACCTCCTATGAGAGGAAAGTAAAATGACCCTGTTCATATCCCATTTCACATACACATCTGTGGAGCTTAAGAAATGGCATTCATAAGCATGTGCCCTGTGTTTGTGCGCTTGGGGCTCTAAGTGTTCATGGAGGTTGTACATCTCTCAGGGCTCTCCAGCTGATAATTAATCTTGTACTCCATTTATTTCAGTGTCAGAGACCCGGAGCCAGGGATGGAAAGTCTTTCAGTCTTTAAGAGTTCACTTCCTTTGTTGACTCCTATTCAGAGTAAAAAACTCCGTCACTTTCCAGCTGTCTGTGGGTGGATTGTCTGGATTGCATTTGGCACGCAGCTATTCAGTGGGCACTGTGCAGAAACTGAGTTCAGAGGTGTTCGTTAGCCTATCTGCAAGTGCCCCTTGAATAATATGTTGCTGTTTACTGCTTCTGGAAGGAGTTTGCTGCCTTTCACATGGTGCGCTTTGCAAACTAGTAAGCTGCCTGGTTGTTGTGCATGTCCCCATTCTGTTCCCCTATGTGTGCCTTAGCATCCAGGCTGGTGGGGAGGGGTGCAGAAAGGCGTTATTTCATGTACCCTCCAATAAAAAGAAGGCCAACTATATAAAAAATCACCTCTGCAGCACTGAGACCAATAGAGTAGATGGTATTGGGAGACCAAATCCTACGCTGTGCTACTGAAACATCAGCTATTCTACTTTCTGTTCTCAAGTTATCAGTTTACAGTCAATTTCTGCTTAAAATTCAAAATTTCTTGGACTTCTGAAGATCTCTTTTTTCCTTCTTTCTCTCTCTTTTTTTCCAACAGCCTCTTGAGCTTACACGAAAAATCCTCCGAGATAAGCAGAACAAGAAGAATTCTGGTCAGCCCATTCCAATATTTCCATCCTGGGTGTATGAGAGACCTGCACTTATTGGTGATTTCTTAATTGGCACCAGTTTAAGCACTGACACAACAGTACCTATAGGTATGTGACACGCAGGGAAAATTGCATTAACTTTTTATGTTTTGTACTTGTTCAGAAGTGCTGTTCAGACTTCATCACAGTCAGGATGAAAGCAAAACTTGGCTGTTTGCACTCTGCAGATGAAGAGCAGGATTCAAAAAAAAACAACCCCAAACTTATTTTGTTCACAGTGTTTCTCCTGCACTGAATTCCAGCCCCACTGTTGATCCATGGGATCTAATCTGTTTTGAGTTTCCCAGTCCTTTTTCTGTCTTGAGTCACAGCCTCCATAAAATCCTACTCTAGGAGTATCACATTGGTATTCTCAGCTGAAAAATCTGTAGTTGTACCTGACAAGGGAATATTCATCGATCTACCCAGCTCAATATCCTCTCCAGTAAGACTATAACCTCCCTGATTTGCTGTCTCTCTCCTCGCCAGAGCAGCAGGGGACTAATCTCTCCCCGTTGTATTCTAGCTTTAGGCTGAGCTGTGTATAGTTTCTTTTTCATAAATTAGATTTAAGAGCTTTTTTTGGAAGAGAACAGCTGAGTTAGAGACTCATGTTTCCGTTCCCCAGAACTGTGGAGGCTCCTACAGGAAACGTGTAGCTTCTTCCTGATGTGGATTTGGGCTGCGTCTAAGGGGGACGTGAAAAGAGCAGGCTCATTCCTGGAGGTGCCCTTAAATAGCTTGTCCACCAGTACATTTCTGCCAGGGCCTTTTGGGATGTGCTGTGAGGGAATGTTCCCAGCAAGCTCAGAACCATTTGTTCTCTCACATACAGTCCTACAAATGGAGAGGGATTGTTGCCTTGTTTCATGAGATAAGCTTTGCTGTAGTTAGTGTTGTAACCACTCTGTTCCCTGATCTTCTGATGCACGTGGTTATATTTCGGGTTGAGTCCTTCATGCTTCTTGCAGCTGGTTTGTAGTTGACCACACCATTCAGAGACCCTACAGTTTGCAGTTGACCTGCAGCTTTTGCTGGGCTAACATTTCTTTGTGTCTGTATTTGAACTGTTTTCTTGATATTTGAATATTTCAGCGGAGGGGAGGTAGGGACAGTTGTTGACAAGACTGGAGCTCCTCAGGTCCAGTATAACTGAGCCCCTTGGGGTGGAAGGATCAGCAGCACAAGCTGTGGGTGATGTTCTCTTGGCCACAGATGTCGGAAGTATAGCCCTGTGTACTTGGTTTGCTTTGGGTATAAATGAGCAAAGGATTCTGTTTTCCCGGAAAGCAAGGTAGATGATTTTGGAGTTGACCCTAACTCAGTTTTATTTCTATATCTTGATTCAGCTTTGTGTGATCTTTCTTTGTTCTCTTTGTTCTCTTTGAATGGTAGTATGTCTTCCTTTCAAGCTTCAGGTACTAGATTGAAATGAAATGAATGTATGATCAGGTAGTACTATGGCATGTTCCAGTTGTGTTCTTTTTTTGTCTTCTCTTTGAAAATAGGTACCTTGCCATTAGCCTCCCAAGAATCCATGATTGTGGAGGACTTGCTGTACGTTCTGATCGGTGTGGATGGAAGATACATCACAGCACAGGCTCTCGTAGGCAGGCAGAACCGAGCATTTTCAGTCGATCCAAACTTGGACTTGTCCATCAAAGAGCTGGTGACCAGGATTCTTCCTGTAGCAGCAAGTTACTCTGCTGTCACCAGGTACCAAGCTGACTTTTGTCAGAGGAGGATGTTCTCTTTTGAGCATCAGGTTGTAGAAAAGAATTGTCATTGTGCAGATGTTAACTTCCAAGCTTAATTTAAACCTATGGGGATATAAAATAAGAATGACAATTTCTTTGAATTGGTTTTAGCTACACTTCTTTTTGCTTGGTTTCTCCTGTGTGCTGCCAGTTCACTTTTTCATTCACCTCACCTTACCTTTGTCCAAACTTAGTCTTGGTAAATTCAGGCAAAGTGCAGATAGGATATGCCTGCTTGTTCTGGCTTATCTCTTCCCACTCTGCTATGAATTTCTCCATGTTTCCTGCTTTTTGCTGTCCTCTGGGCATCCAGGACAACCTTTGTGTGCTTCTGAGCAGGAGAACCTACTGCTGCCTAGTTCCTCATAGCTACGTTAAGTAATTGTTAAAAGGTCTTAGTATAAGGTACACCTCACTAACAGCAGATGTTTGTTATGTAGATGTCTGCATTTGATTCAAAGTCCCTAAAAGATCAGCAAAGAGAAAGAAGCATTTTTAGGATATGATTCATCCAATCTCTTTTACATGTCTCCTTCCAGATGATATAACTTGTGTTCAGAAGCATCTGTCTCTCTCCATTAACTTGTATGGAGCCATCTAAATCTGGTCAGATGAATCCCTGCTGTGGCATGTGGTGTCAGAAACTAGCAACAGTGCTTTCTCCACATGTCTCGGTGCCCATTGCTTCCTTTTGAGATCTTTTCCTGTCCTCTAATCTGTTGCTTATGCAAAGACAATTGCCTTGAAAATCTTAACCCTCATTTTTTACATAGTGGTTTTGCAAATAATTCTAGTTCCCCTGCAATTTGAGAGGAAACGTCTTCCTGCGGCTTTCTGTACTAGGAAATGCGATGATGGGAAATAGTCAGGGGGACACAGAGCAAATGTGGAACCTGAAACTCCAGCCGAAGACTGGTGTGCTTCCCAACACATGATCTACTCGTGTGCTTGTACAGTGTCCTGAAGATAAAATTCCTGAAAATGATAGAAGGTGCCTTGCCTGAAAGAGTTTCCATTTTGCCATTTACAGGTTTATAGAGGAGAAGTCTTCTTTCGAATATGGACAGGTAAATCATGCTCTGGCTGCTGCTATGCGGACTCTAATCAAGGAATACATGATACTAATTACCCAGCTGGAACATCTTCAGAGACAGGGACTTCTGTCACTGCAGAAACTCTGGTTTTATATCCAGCCCACAATGAGGACCCTGGAGATTCTTGCTTCACTTGGTAAGTTTCAAAAATTCCAGTCATTACATTTTGACAGGTGCATGACAGTGGCTTCTGAAAACTGTATAGAGTAGCAATACAGGCTGGGCATGTGTCATTTTAATTTTATGTTATATTAAAGAAGAAAGCCAAGGGGAATTGTAGTTGTCAGAGCACTGTTCTTTTTTGAGAGCAGTGGGCTCTAGGGCTGAGTCTGCCCTTCAGAGCTGTCATGAGGCAAGTCCATGCCTTTTACTATCGCAATCCATGCCTTTCGGATCAGTTGTTTCCACCACTGCTGTCTCTACTCAGCTTCTTTCCAAATGCCTCTCCAGCTGTGTGTGGATATATAACCACAAACCAATTCAACCAGGAGGAACCCCTGGCAGTTTCTAGTCCAACCCCTTGCTCACAGGTACAGCAGGTTTCTCAGGGCCATGTCCAGGCGAGTCTGGAAAATCCTCAGCAATGGAGATCCCCCACCATTCTGGGCCTTTTCCCATGACTTCACCACCTTTTTTGTGAACATTTCTTTCTGTATCTCCAACTGGAATTGCCCTTCTTGTAACTTTTGCCCTTTTGATATTGTCACTGTGCTCCTCCAAGACGAGTCTCATACCATCTCCTCTAGAACCATCTGTGGATAGTGTAGGAATGCTTTTGACAACCCCCAGCTTCATCTTCACTCAGCTAACAAGCCCAGCTCCCTGAGGCCCACAAGCTCTCCTTGTGTGCGTTGGGCACTAGCCCCCCACCATCTTATTAACCTCTGCTGGACTCTTCATTTTGTTATTCATACTGGGGACCCCAAACTGAACGCACTGTTCCAGGTGTGGCCTCACCCATGCTGGGCAGAGGGGAATAATCGCTGGCAGTGCAGCCCTGGGTGCAGTTGGCGTTCATCACTGCAAGGACACGCTGCTGACTCACGATCAGCTGGTTGTCCACCAGGACACCCTGATTGTTCTCTGCAGTGCTGCTCCTCAGCCAGTCAGTCCCAGTCTGTGCCACTGCATGAGGTTGTTGGTCACGGATACAGTTAACTCAATAATTTTGGTTAAACTCTTTGGCATGAGAGTACTTGTACATTTCTTTCTGTTCAGCCCAGAGAATTCATCTGGACGTAAATACCTGTTCTATTTACAATCTGGAATTGGATGATCCCTCTTGGTAGTCACATCTCCTGAAATTTTCAGTTTTTTGGAACACAGCAGTTAGCCAAATACATTAAGGTTTACTTCGACCCGAAACTCACCAGCAGTACTGTTTCCTCTGTCCCTATGTCTCTTTTGCAATGGCAAAGTACAAATTTCACTATCAACCTACCTAAATCCTGGTGTTTAAGCTATATGCATGGCTACCTCAGTGTTACAGTTGAGAACAGAAGTGCTTTTGAGATCAGAGGTTTCTCAAGCAAGCCACTGAAGTGTATGTTTCTTCCATTACCACCTGGAAAGAGGATCTCTATACCTGGTCCCCTCAGTGTAGGAGGCTTTTGGACTCTAAGCCACCATGTACCTTGCATCTACCTGAGTTCAGTTCTCCTTCCCTGGAGGGTTGGGTTTGATTATTGCTTTTTTAGATTGTGGATCATTTGGGTTTTCATTTCAGGACATTTCAAGATGTAAGCTTTTGGCTGTGTGGTGGAATGGCCTTGCATCTTCACAGGAGGGGTCTACAGCTGACATGGAGATCTGTGACTTAGGGTGGTCAGCTAATCAACTGCTAACTTCATTATGTTTAACAGCATAGCTTGTGCAATTAATCTGTGTCAGCTTTGTGTCTTATATCTATATTTTTAAATTTTAGCTACTTCTGTAGATAAAGGTGAGTGTATGGGAGGATCAACCCTGAGCTTACTCCATGACAAGACTTTCAATTACACGGGGGACAGCCAGGCCCAGGAGCTGTGCCTGTATTTAACCAAGGCAGCCAGCGTGCCTTATTTTGAAATTCTGGAAAAGTGGATATATCGAGGCATCATTAATGATCCATACAGGTAAAGAAAGTTAAGGAATGAAAATGAAATGCAAAAGTTAAGAAATACTGTTTGGGTCTCTGGCTTCTACTTTTTTAGTGCACCCATTCCTCTGCTCTGTAGAGTCTGCATAGCGTAGGGGCCTGGACCTGGCAGCAGTAGGTAGGCAAGGCAGCGTTGCAAGGAAGGGCAGCTGCTGGAGCATGTTTAACTACATTTCTTATTTGATTCAGTGGTTATACAGTCAGAGACACTCTCACTTGCTTTATTTTTCCAAATTCAAGGAAATTATATGCAAAAGTCAATAGCACAACAGTTCAAATATGCAGTCCACTCAAATTCCACCTTACCATGCCTGTACCTCTTTTTCTCCTCACGGGGCACGAGTGTGATAACTCAGTGAATCTATGTTAAATGTAGTCCACTAATATGCTAATCTGATATGAGCTAACAGCACTCAACTGAAGTTTCTTGGCTTTTGTAGAATCATTTGAAGCATTTCGCTGTGTTTAATAGTTTATGCAGCATTGCTGTTTCCCACATTTTCAGAATCCTAAGAGGGGCAAAACTCAAGTTAAAATAGCTAAAATTAATGCCTTCCTGATGGTGGGAAGGCAGACAAAGGCCAGCATCCTCACATCTACACTGACAACCAAATAATGTTTAGGCTTGGTTTGTGAACCCTACAAAATTCTGTTTCTGTCATAATTGATTGCAGATTAGCAGAAACGCTTTGCATAATGCTTCTCCTCTTACTACAAATAAAGGCTAATTTCATTCTTGATTGGAATGTATTTTCATGAGACCTTATTTCTGATAGATCGTATTACTAGTTTACAGGTCAAAAATGTAATCCTCATTGTACCACTTCCTGCTTCTAAACATCTGCTTTAACTGTTCAGTGAGTTCATGGTGGAGGAGCATGAGCTGCAGAAGGAGAAGATTCAGGAAGACTATAATGACAAGTATTGGGATCAAAGATATACTGTTGTTCAGCAACAGATTCCCTCATTCTTGCAGAAAATGGCTGACAAAATACTAAGCACGGGTAGGTAAAGATACGCTTCTGATGTAAGAGGAATCTTGAGACAAGCATTACCATTCTTTATGTAAAGATAAAGTAAATGTTATCATGCTTTGCCAGTCTATGGGGTTGTCCAGCTGAACTTTTCAGAGGAATAGAAGAATCAGATTTAAAAAGAACCCTGAATCCTATAAATAAAACAACATGTGGGAAGGAGTCCAGCAGCAAGGGGAGCTATCTGTCTTACTGCTCTGTTTCATGGGTACAGTTTTCTAGCAGCTAGCTAGATGGAGCTAGACAACCGAGGTTTGAACATGCTGAGTTTTAATTTGGGTGTTTTAAAATGAAGCATGCAACCTGATGGCTACCATTGTTCTCTGCCGTAAGTACAAAACCCCCCAAAAGCTGCTTCTGAAGTGCAACACCAGATCTTCAAAGTTTCTCGCTATCTGCAGAGATGTTTTGCCATCACTGGGAAACAAAACCATTTCTAAATCTCTCCTTAAATATGATACTAGGTGCCTAATTGAAAATTCTGCATCATCTTTTGAAAGGTGTCTAAATCCTTTCCAGCTTTCAGTAGAACTTAGTGTAAACATTTCACAGTGTATCTTCCGCTTGAAGGTAGTGGTCTGAAAGTTTCCCTGTTGGATGTACAGTAAGTATGAATATGCGTCATTCATTCTTTTTGCTTCTAGGGAAATATTTAAATGTTGTGCGAGAATGTGGACGTGATGTTACCTGCCCTGTGGCTAAAGAGGTCATCTATACTTTAAAAGAGCGAGCTTATGTGGAACAAATAGAAAAAGCATATAACTATGCTAGCAAAGTTCTTCTGGATTTCCTAATGGAGGAGAAAGAGCTGGTGGCTCACCTAAGGTTTGATTTATTTTACTAAATGCATGTTAAATAGATTGGTTCTGATAGTGAACATAAGTTTTTGAAGTTAGCTCTCTTTTCTTGAGATATTATTAATGTATTCTCTCTATTTCCATTAGAAAAGTTGACCTGAAAAAATAAGATTTTTTTTTTTTCCTGAAGAAAAAAAAAGTGTAAAATCATAGAAATGTTCAGCGGGAAGGATGTCTGGGGGTCTCTAGTCCAAATTCCTTGGAAGGCTGTTGCCAAAACTAGGTCAGGACAGCCGTGGCTTGTCTAGCTCAGTCCCAAAACCCGCCCTCAGGTATGGACATCCCCCCCACCTCTCTCATGACTTGTCCCTCGGCTGCATGTCACTCACACCCAGGAAAGGAGTTTCCTAGTATCTGGTATGATCAAGAAGAGTTTAATGTGAATAAGAAATAGTTTGGTGTTAAGTATCTCACCAAATATATGCCATGGTTATTGTTCATGCAAACATGGGTAGTTGGAACAGAGTAAGTGTATTAGCCCCAAGTTCCAGTGCAGGGTTTTTTTTACTACTGTCCTTTTTTAAAGTTCATTTTAATAACCTATATTTTGATTCTCGTAACACATTCAGCTGATAGCAAATGCAAGTGCATTCTAGCATGCAAACTCCAGCTTCCTTGTGTGAATCAAGCTTTTAGTTTATTACTATCTTCAGAAAACAGTAAAAACAGGAATCTTAACTATCCAGATGACCAAGACAGCAACAAATAGGTAGAAAATTGCAGTTGATAGCTGGTTGTAAGATAGTTTGTAATTGGGCTGAGACCTGGTACCAGAGGTTCTGCTTCAAACCAGTGACACAATGTGAAAGAAAATGGTCTGAGCTTCATGGGACAAACGTGCCAAGTGACTTGCACAAGAAGATGTCCATTTGGAGACATAAGCTGGAGCAGTAATGGTAACTGAAGTGAATGTGCCTAGCAGGCCAGGTAGGATTGCTTTGGGCCTGCTTTTTGCTAGGTCTGAAAAAGTTGTAGTTGCGACACAGGTGTCTGCTCCAGACCTGGGAACACTACGGCTCCAGCTGAGAGAGGCTGGGGGAAGACCTGAAGATCCGTGGTTCACGCCTTTGAAACTGATACGTTCCTTCCTGCCCTGTGAAAACCACCAGAGAACATGCCTTTTTTCATGAAAGGTTATGAGAGCTATCTGAAACCTGCCAGTCATTAAGGAGATTATTCCTAGCCTTTCTAATGACTGTTATCCCTCCAAGCCTTCTTTGCTTAATAGGACTGTTCAAAAGACACTGGCTTCCAAAGCTCTGGTGGCACATGTCCTCTGTCTATCACAATGTAGTTTTAGATTAAGGTGTTGCTCAGCCTCTCCAGCTGCGGGTTGATGTCTATGACCTCCTCATCTTCGAAACAGGCTCTCTGCTAGACCATTCAGCAGCTGTCCTGTGTATATGTAATCTACTGCGGTGCAAGTGCAGGGGCAGCTGGTTGAGGAGGAAGCTACTGAGCTTCCAGCGTGTGTGTATGCTTTGAGGGCTGAAGTGGGATGGTTGTGATCAAACCCCAGGGACCTGTGACAGATAACCACTTCTCCTCAGTTAAGTGGGAGTACTGACTCTCTCTCCACCATCCCAGACATGGTTGGAAGGGACCAACAACCTTGGCACGTCTCTAGCTCAACCTCCTGCTTGAAGTGGGATTGTCGCCAGCATTAGGTCAGGTTTTTATTTGGGTTTGCGCTCTAGGGTGTGTCAGCAGTAAGTATCTTGCTCTCCTACCTGTTTGTCCTCAGTTGACCACTGACACTGTCATGACTTCCTTGTGACTGGGGGAGTTTTCTTGGTTCAAGAGAGTAATGACAGTCATGGAAACAGAGGGGCTGAGCATCATCCCAAATTGACAGTGATCAGGAGTCTGCAACCACATTATGTTAAGGCTGTGCTGGTCCTATTTTTGCTCTGAAAACTGCAGTTATCATGTGTGATCTTTGGCCCCACACTAAGTTAATCCTCAAACTGTCCTCTGAGCTATTTCCAAGCTCCTGGCCCACTGCAGTTAACTCTCCCTGGTGCCAAGTGAAAATTAAAGTTTATGCATCCTACTGTAGCAGAAGTCAACACAAGTACCTGGAGTACTTAAAAAATCAGCACAGATACTTGTTCATTCAGAGGAGTCCAAGATTCTGCTCTGAATTGGCAACTGCCTCTTGGATGGATCTGCACGCTGTGGAGGTTGGGGTGTTGTTCAGGATAGCAGTATGGGTGAGCCTTCGCCCAGCAATGTAGTGCATACGTTTGTTTTTTTTTCCTAAGGTGCATTTTTCAAGGGAAAAAAAGGAACAGCAGCAGTCCTGATCTGACTGAGGTGGTAGGGGGGAGGGGACATGCATAAGACACTAGTCTCCAAATTGGTTATTTATGGCTGTGTGTTCTCTATGAAGAGGAACATTTTGTGATCAAAGCCAGCAGGCTGGCTGAATTGATTGCTTTTGTTCCTTTAGGTTTAATATGGATTAACTTGGGCTTTAAAAAACATAATCAATTGTCCCTTCATTTTATTGAGCAGATCTATAAAACACTATTTCCTGATGGATCAAGGGGACTTTTTTGTTCACTTCATGGATCTCACAGAAGAGGAACTTAAGAAGCCTGTAGATGACATCATAACTACAAGGCTAGAGGCTCTGCTTGAATTAGCCCTGCGAATGAGCACAGCCAACACAGATCCTTTCAAGGATGATTTAAAGGTAAGAATGTAGGTAAGCAGAAGACAACTGAATTTGAGCAGAAGGCCTGCCATGATTTGGGAAGATCTGTGTGCCTGTAAGAACCTGCTGAATGTACAGTGAAGGAAAAGATAATTGGCTGTCCTTCTGTAGACCTTCTCTGGGTTAAGTCCTCTTTCATCCAGATTAGCAACTGGAAGCACCCACCCTGGACAAGAGGCTGAGTTTTCTTGCTGGTCTCTGAAAACAGAGAAGGTGCTTTTGGGTGGCCTCAGGATGAGGTGGAAGCAGTAGTCTGTCTCTTATGCTTATTCTCAGCTTGGGTGCTCACTTTGGAGTACAAGAAAATACCTGATTAGAAGTCCTGCCTATTAATGATTGCGTATTTTACAGATAGGAAGCAGCACAGAGGCTGTGCCTGGGGAGTGTGAGATCTGAATAGACCTTACAGAGGCCAAGGGCAAGGGAGAGCAATCAGCAGAGTAGCATGTTGTATGCTGATTGTTAAACACTACAGCGACACTGCTCCGGTGTCTGCTGCCCCATTCCAGATCATACCATTCACTATTGCTTCCTAGGTTGGTCTGATGACTTGAGAGCTACTCTGATAATTTGCATGTCTGCCACATGTCTGTTGCTACGCAGTAGTTGTGAGTATCCTGTGGCTTCATTTTTTTCCTGCTCTTCCTTTATAGATTGACTTGATGCCCCATGACCTCATTACACAGCTCTTGAGAGTATTGGCCATAGAAACAAAACAGGAGAAGGCCATTATCAGTGCAGATCCCACAGAGCTCACTCTGAGCGGTCTGGAAGCATTTTCCTTTGACTACATTGTTAAGTGGCCTCTGTCCCTTATTATAAACAGGTAAGGTATCAATCCACTGAAGGAAAAAAAGGCAGAAGCTTTTGCGTGGGGTTGAAGCACGTTTCCACACAGCAAAATACTGGAAAGCCTGTATCTTTAAAGTGACATTTTAAGTTGCTGACTAGTAAGGTATGCTTTGGGGTTGTTGAGCCCTGCTTGCTCCACTTGTAGACTATGGAATATGGATTGTCTCTTCAGTAGAGCCCTACTAGACCGTGTCTAAGGCACGCTTGGAAAGTCAAACTTTCATTTCAAATGGTGGGAAGACATAGGTCAAAGGATGGTTTCTCAGCCTGGTCCCTGGTTTTACTTGTGACAGGTCACCCAGTTTTCATTTGTCTATGGCTTTCTGAAGAATCTCCCCTGAGAATATGAACTCTCACAAGAGGGTTTCCATGCAAGAATCAAACATTTCTCAAATGTGGAGAGCAGAAAAAAACGCCCTTTCTGGTATCCCTAGTTGCAAACTAGAAGGATACAGGCTGTTGCTAGAATTGCTATAGCAAGCTATTTTGCATTTAATTGAGTTATGAGGGACTGAATGGTTCATTTTTCTGCAAGGATTTGCCTCCTGTTTCCCTGGAGAAACACTGGCAAACCTGCTGCTGTGAGCCAGGGCAAATGGGAGAAGCAGTGTTACATGAACAGGGTGACAGATGTTGAATTGTTAAATGCCAACAATTGGTTTGTCCTTTAATTTCCCCTTTAAAAAATCAGTTTACACAGTGGGGCTTTTCTAATGACATGATGCTTTTGAAATTATGTCTCTTTCTTTCAAATTGAGTGTATTAGCTCTGATGGTAGCTATGGAAGTGAAAATACTGTTTGGTAAGGTTTCACGAACTGTATCGACTGGAGCTCTGTAGACACCTACACTGAAGTATCTGAATGCAGACCTGAATCCAGTCCCTGAAGCTATAAATAAGCATCCCCATCTGCTTCTGACAGTGCATTGCTGTTGGGGTAATGCTGCCTGTAGCTTGGTTACAGCTTTTTCTTCATCTTTTTGGAGAATCCTGGCGAATCGTTTTGGTGATCGTAGCAGTCTTAGTGCAGTGGGTACATGACTGCAGGCTTTCAGGCTTCCGTCCCAGCATCTTTGTGGGTGACCTTTCTGCAGGTAGCTCGAGGGAATTGAAGAAGGAGGCTGGTGATGTACCCGCTGGCAGGAAATATGGAGGAGGGACTCCTTGGAGAGAAATTCTTTGGGATGGTTACAAATGTGATTTTTTTTCTTTGGTTCAAATTGTTTCAGTGCAGATTTGTGTGCATCTGAAGGCGTAAGGAACATATTGTGTAAAGTCTCTTTGCCTTTGAGCAGCCTCAGCCTTCGCAGCTTAGTCTGTCAATCAGAACAGGGCTTAATGTGGATGGGTTTCTCCTTTCTTTCCAGGAAAGCACTGACAAGATACCAGATGCTTTTCAGACACATGTTCTATTGCAAACATGTGGAAAGACAGTTGTGCAACGTTTGGATCAGCAATAAGACGGCCAAGCAATTCTCCCTGCACTCAGCTAAGTGGTATGGCCTTTTTTTCTGCTAGATTGGATGTGAAGGTTTGGTTTTCCTTCTTGCTAGTTAGATATGTCGTGACACGGAACAGATAATTTTGACTTGAAAAAGATCATTACAAATTTCTTATGGGCTGAGAGGTGTCAAAATATAACATTTTAGGTGTCAGTAGGAAGCGTCTGCTCAGTAATTTTTGTGCTGCTTGGCTCGTTCCTCTTTGTTGGCATGAAGTTTTGAAAAGGAAGAGATGGTCTTTAGGGTTAGCTCATTCTACACTGAACAGTTACAGCAGAGGACATCTGTGCACATATCGTCATGGTCACTACTTTAGTGTCAGCAAGATTAGTAAGGGCCCCAGTAGTTTAAAAGCAACATCCTTCTCTTCTGGCCAGACCACTAGCAAGGACTCGTGACCTTCACACAGCTTGGCTAATGTTTGGGGTTTTGGTGTGATACAAATTGAATAAGGTAAAATTGGTGGGGTGTTTTCCTAGGAAATCATTCTGTCTTGTTCCATCTGTGAGGGTAGATTTTCATCTTTGGATCTGCACTCCAGGTGTTGGAGGTGCCTGTTTGGAGACTGAGGCAGATCCCAGCATTGTGAGGTTGTACCTTCTGCCTTGCCAGTGGCACTTTCTTGTCACAAGGTAACCTCAGAGTGCCTTGGCGCTGACGTCAGCCAACATGACCATAGCTCTGGTTCTCCTGTAATTGTAGAGGTATTAGCAGAGAGACCTGTGAGGGTATCTAGTCCAACCTGCAGCTCACAGGATGACTGTGATCAGCAGGGGACAGGGCAGCCGTGGTTGAAAACCCCTAGGGTGGGTATTCCCCACCTCTCCGGTGACCTGTCCCAGTTTGCTGAAGTCAGTTCTTAGTTTGCCATCACAGAGCTTGGATAAATTAACATTGAAAGAACCTCTATATAATCCCACCATTCATTTTTAAGGTGAAATTGCATTAAGTACCCTAGGTAGCAGGTGATTTGATTAAATATTTGGATCCTCTGAACATATTGATGCAAGGCATAGAATATTTCAAAGTGTTCATTTAACAAGTGAAGCTGGAAAGAAACATGAACCATTTATCTTGTTATATTTTGCCCTGCTAACAAATGCATGTCTCACTAGATAGTAAAATTGCTTTAATATATAATATTAAAATTTTAGTTGTCTATAAGCAAATATTCAAAGTAATTGTCCAGTCTACGATAGGTTCAAAACTCTGACTCTAGTAATTGAGGGAAAGCCATATGAATACATGGAAAATAATCAGAGGTGGTTTGCATTAACTTTATAATCCCTCTCGCACTGCAGCAGTGAATTTGCTAGGACAGAAATATTTAGCTCTGCTTGTGCTAGGTGCAAGCCTGGTGATAATTCTCTATGGCATTTGCTAGCTCTAAGTTGCGTGGGTGTGATTTCTCCCCTAGGTTTGCTGGTGCTTTCACACTGCGGCAGCGGATGCTGAATTTTGTACAGAATATCCAGTATTACATGATGTTTGAAGTGATGGAGCCAACATGGCACATTCTTGAGAAGAACCTGAAGTTGGTGAGTGTGTGTGCTTGAGAGAAGTTGGAATGGAAGTCTGAAGTTAACAAATTTAATATAGGGAAAAAATGCCTAATTTCAGTTACTGCAGGTGACTGTTAAACATTTTGTTGGAGGCACTTGAAGTATCTGGGAACTGTTGTTCTTATCATACTGCAAAGAGTGCCGCTGTTCTACATCACCTTTCTGCTTTATTAATCATATATCCCTTTCCTCTGCAGCATCCTCCTATCTATGCCCAGCTCATACTCTGCACCCTGTTATGTAAAGGTGGTGTTCTGCTGAACATAGCCTTACATAGAAGAAAGAAAACTATGGAAAAGGAAGAAGGTTGCAGGGTGCAAAGATCATAATCAATCTTCAGTTGATTCCTTGGCTGACTTACAGTGCTCTTAAAAGCCAAGTCTGTGCTTTCTCTTCGTGAAGCTGCCAAGGACTGGCATGTTAGGACTATCTGTTATAAAACAGGGCCTTCCTTATACAGGTGACTATTCCACATGTATATTCCCACTGCAGGTGGGCAAGGCTGGCGAACTTTTCCACTCCAGTGGTATCATAGAATCATAGAATCGTTTAGGTTGGAAAAGACCTTCAAGATCGTCAAGTCCAACTGTTAACGTAGCACTGCCAAGTCCACCACTAAACCATGTCCCTAAGCACCACATCTACACATCTTTTAAATACCTCCAGGGACGGTGACTCAACCACTTCCCTGGGCAGCCTGTTCCAATGCTTGATGTAATGTTGTGAGCGGTGGGATTTTCCAGGTGTGTTACAGAATATTTCTGGTTCACTAATCCAAGCCAGTGACTTCTCCAGAAGTTAACTCTGCCCTAGCAAAAACTGCAAGAATCAGTTTTTATCTCCTAAGGGCATGTGAGATGCCTTTATTATCTCACAGAGGAACACATTCGCAGCTAATGTCCCACCTGCCTGTTTTAAACCAAGAATGAGAAGTCATTGGGAGTTTACCTTTCAGAACAGTCTGTTCAGGAAGCCCATAAAGGTCTTCTCATGTCTGGTTTCATTCACGTCAGATTTGTTGGTTCCATCCTCAACAACAGAGAAAAAAATCTGTCACCAACAGATCAAGAGTTATTCTCAGCCTGTGTAGAGCAAACCCTTCTCTCCCTTCCTTTTTTACCTGACTGTGGTAAAGATCTAGACTTTTGGGGCTTACAGTTACTGTGGAAGTTCATTAGACAAGTGAAGGATGGTGCCTGAGCACTGGCAGATCTAGTGAAAGCCACAGCAATGCTGTAAATACATGTTGTCTTCCTTGCCATCAGCCTGGGCCCAGCCCATAGCTTCTTTGTTCCCTAGGAACATGTGCTGGAGCCAGGGCACTGGTTGCCTCACCTCTCAGCACCAGTGGTCCTGCCTGGATTCTGCTGGTTTCTGGCATACAAACAAGTCTTTGTGGGAGGAAAAAGAGAGGAGAGATGGCATCTCGAGTTACTTCTGTACTGCTGCCTAAAACAAGGGCAGAGACATAGGCTGTCTGCTCTACATTACCTAGCAAATGTCTCATTGGGTCCTGTGTGGTCCTAACATACAATCATTTTGTGTTCTTCGAGTTTCAAGTCTTTGCAGCAGTGTGGGGAGCGCTGTATTGTAGCTGTTTTCATAGCATGAAGCTGCAGGGATGCGTTGCATGGGCTGGGGTGTGACGTGGAGGCTTGTGAAAGTGCTTGAGGGTACAAAGCTTGGTGGAGTAGTGTTGGAGGGCTTTCCCAAGGGAGGGAATCTGACCTGCTGCCATCTTCTCCATGCCAGGAGACAACTTGAGAAGGCCCTTAGGAAGTGCAATCCCTGAGCTTTGTATGACGGTTGTCTTGGCGTATGGCACTTGGCACAGGCAAGGGTTGTGCCAGGCAGTGAACTTGTGTTTAATTAGAGCGGATGATCAGTGATCCATTCCTCAAGCTTGCTTATTTTGCAGCATAACCTTTGTGATGGCTGTAGTCATTTTCCTTATCCAAAGGGACACTACATTCCTCATGGTCCTTCTCAGCTTCCTTACCCACTGTGGTGCTGCTGTGTTGGGGCTGGTGTTAGTAGCTTGGTGCCCCAGCTACTGTGAGAGAACAGGAGGCAGATGTACATCACCTTATTATTCTTCCCTCTGGTAGTCATCCTGTGATCAGATGCTTCTTGGTTGCGCATCTTTTTCCTCTTACACCATGAAAAACATTTATCTGATGTATCAAACAGCCCAACACTCCTTCTGCAATCTGCATTAAGCCACAGCAGCTCTCTTGGTAGCTCTCTGATGAGCCTTGTGTATCTTCAACATCAACTGACCCTGTCTTAGTTTCTACTGTGTACTGGGCAGTTGTTCTGGGGTCAGCTAACCAACACTTTTTGATGCCCTGTCATCCTTTTTCCTGGAGAATTCACAGGAGGTATCAGATCTAGGATTGTGAGCATCTCTGCATATTCTTGGTGAGGACTTCTGAAGAAGAAGAGGTTGTATGTCAAGCTCCTGGATGATCTAAGAGAATTGTACTTGCTTCTTAATTTTGTTGTAAGTTTAGGTTTGCAAAATACAATACTCAGTTTACTTTACTTGAATTGAGGCACTTGAACAATTTATCCTGTCCCGGGTTCTTCCATACTGATTTCAGGTAGTGCTTCCTTTCAGTGTCTGCTGATTCCAGATGTTCTAGAAGGGACTGTTAAACGCAGTAGGCACGCAGTCTGTGTTGATGGCATCCCCTGTTCAGAAGAGACAATCTCCTGACTCCAGAGTTTTTGAGATCCCTCTCTGCTTTGGCTCTCAGCCATTGAGTTTCTCCACTTTTTCAGAGATATAGCAGTGTTGAAGCATTTTTATTTCGGTTCCAAAAAGGAATTCGCCAATTTATACTGTTTCTCGGAGGAGCCCATTCCCAAGAAACATCTATAGACCAAACCTTTTTGATAGCCCAAGTGGGCAGAATTTTTCCCTCACTGTGGAACATCTGTGAGCCTCTTTAGCCTGCCAGAGATGTTGAGATAGCAGGTATAAAGTGACTTTGCTGGCACTGGGGAAAAGTGTTTCCATGGCTGTATGGCAAGAAGGAGATCTGTCTGTGCCTTCACCATACGCTTCTTCATTTCTGAAACCTTGTGGGCTGCTGCAGCATTTTGTAGAGCATTTCTACCGTTGCTCTGTACATGAAGGGCTTCTCCAAGTAATAGTGCAGTAGTAACGACTCAAGGATGCCCGTGATATGAATATGTACGCAAGTCGTCACCTGAAACTGAAAGTTTTTTGGCAAGTTAGCAAAGTCTTTGAGACATAATCCAAATGTATGTTTGCCTCCCATCCTCATCAGTGTCCTTCAAGGCTTTTAAATCTCTGGAAGATGGAGCATGCCCTCTACCAGTGCCGGGGCAGGAAAAGTCTGGCTCTAGGCATTGTGATATGGGCACCTGTGAGTTGAACATGTCAACACTGCCAGCTAAAGAAGCTGTTTCAGCAACCACTTTGTTATGCAGTCCTTTAAAAGAGCTGCTCACCAGGGATGACGTATCCCCAACTACTGGGTAAAATCTTCCTTGATTTAAATAAAAGCATCATTTATTTCCAAACAGGATGGATGCAGAACTGGTGCTTTAACCTCCATAGCCTACAGACTGGGGTAGTTTTTTCCTTTCATTTGCATTTTAGGGGGGAAAAGGATGATCCTCACTGGTCTCATGTAGTGCCTTACGCTGGTTTTTTATTTGCCAGACTTCTCTCTTGTGCATTTCCACTTGAAGTTAAGGTGGTTTCTTCCTAAAAATATAACTAGTATCTTCATCTTCACAACATCGTCTTCATCAACACAACTAGCATCTTCATTGCATTAGAGAGCAGCATTTTTCCCTGTTCTGTACTAGTTTAAAAGGTTGGGGGGGGGTTTGGCATTGATCCCGATGGAGCATTGTGGATACCTTGTCAATTTTAGTCCTATGGTTCTTTCCTAAGCTTGACTTGTGTTCTCAGCTTCAGCACATCCCATAATTGTACAGAGTGAGAGGGGGTTTTTAATCTACTATTTAAAACTGGAGACTGAAAACAGCCCATTGAAGTAGGAGAGCTGGACAAAAATCTTACAGAATCCTTGCAACACTGCATGTCCCGGTTCCTTATTGTGCTCCTAAAGCATGTTTCTGAATAACCTGTATGTTTTAAGTCTCGTAAACTTACTGACATTTAAAGTTCTTTGATTTATTTTTCTCTTTTCCACTTATTGTAGTTGACTTTACTGAGATTGTGAAGGTGGGAGTAGGCATGACAAGCAGATGTGAAAGCAAAGGAGGTGCATGTTCATAAAACAGATAACTCCATCCTGAGCCTCCTTTCCAGTGGAGGGTTTGGATGATTAAAGAAAGCATAATTTGGTTGAGAAGGTGATGTGACAAGTCAAAGGTAAAAAGCCTGTGAAGGGCTGTTGAATGCAATAATGCAAATACAGTCTCCATTTCAGGATGTTTCTCGAAGCTGGAAGGTACATGAGAAGTATCTCAACATGCCCTAGAGCATGTCTGAGAGGTCACTGTCAGAGGCAGAATGCTGGGTTAGAGCTTTGGTCTGGTGCAGCACAGCAGTCCTGGTTTGGTTTTTCATTATTGTACTATCCTGTCACAGGCATCTAATATTGATGATGTCCTGAGCCACCACACAAGCTTCCTGGATAATTGCTTGAAGGACTGCATGCTAACCAACCCAGAGCTGCTGAAGATCTTCTCCAAGCTGATGTCTGTCTGTGTCATGTTCACAAACTGCATGCAGGTATGTACAGCCTCACTGTATTGACCATGCCACTGCCAGCTGCTTTGGGTTCCAGCTAGCTATGACAGTCCCTTTTTTCAACTCAACCCCTCTTGTCCTCGATGCACGTGGAAGAGCCTCTCTTCCTCTCGCCAGCAGGCTTTAGAGCTTGACTGCTCAGACCCTCATCCTTTGTCCCAAATAGTTTCTGTGGCTTCTCCCTCCACAAAATTCTCTATGCTCTTCTTTTTCAGTGTTGGGATCAGGTTCATACGAACAAATTACCTCTCTTCAGCCAGTCCTGCAGCAGAATTTGAGGTGTAAGTTGTAGGGCTCTGTAGTTTTTAGCATGCTCTTTTGAGGGTCAGGCCAGGACTAGTGATTGGACCCATGGAGACTGATCTCCATGGGCACACTCTAGCCAGCATCTCGGGGAGCCCATAGCTTTAAAAACCCCCAACCTTCCTTTGGGTTTAGGGAGCTTTTTATATTAACATTGTAAATTTAATCTCAGAGTTAGCTTTCATGCAAGTTAGCTAGCTGCAGGGCTAGCAGAACTGAGTCAGCCTCATGCTTTGCCATAATTGAAAAAATGGGATCTAACCATTTCCCCAACCCTCTGCCCTTCCAAGAGGTTCACCCAGAGCATGAAGCTGGATAACGAGATGGACCGGCTCACCTTAGAGCATGGCACAATGCTGGGCCCACCAACAGAGGAGGAGCGTGCTGAAGAGACTGCGAAGAAGAAGCTGACTAACAAGGTGGGACATGGGATGGACAGCTGGGCCCTTTCCTCTGTGAATGCTGCCTGGGTTGCGGTCTGGTCAGGGTGGCTGTCCTACCTCTTGCAGATAGGCCTTCCTAGTTTCTAGAGCACCTCTGGCCCCAAAAGCAGAATCTTTGTGGAATTGTGGGCATTTTTGAGGGCAGTGTGGAGCGCTGATGGTGTTCTCAAAGTCTGCTTTGAAGACCCTGTCTCCCACAGCAGTCCCTGCACTTGTTTTTAAGTTCTTAGTTGTATTTTCAGCTGTGCAGTGGGTACCCATATACAGGCTTTCTGCAACTCAAGAACTTTCTTATTTCCAGAACTAGCATTTTGTGATGGATGAGCCAATAAACTGTCAGGTGTGACTCTTTGCAGCCCATCCTTTTCACATCTGGGATATTTGTCTTGTCCATATTTCTCTATCTAGATGCACATGTACTAAGCGATTTGTTTGGCGTGCTCTGAGGTTAGCAGGCTGCCTCCTGTCCCACTGAAAGCCCCTCTCTGGCACACAGCCGGTAGGGTCCCACACACTGCAAGGCAATCAGAGTGCTCCAGAGGTTACAACTTGTCTTAGAGGCAACAGTCACTTTTTGCTTACTGGCTTTTTGTCCTGCTTGAAAATAAATAACGACAGCATATATTTGAGGACAACTCTACTGGGATCTACTCTGGGGTTCTCCCAGATAGGCATAGCAAGGTTTTTAACTACCAAGGACCTTGCAACTGTTTTGAAAGACTTATTTTAGTGGCTGAGCAACTGTTAAGTTTTATGGCAGTATTTTTGAGCAGGTTAGGAAGTAGGGAAGGAATAATTGCATCTCTTTGGCAAGTGCAAATCAGCAGACACATGGGGCCACTATGCCTTTGTCTTGATAGCTTTTAGCAGAGCATGCTGACAACCTCCACCTGACATCTGGCTTTGAAGCAACAATCAACAAGTTTGATAGCAATTTCTCAACACATCTGCTGGACCTGTTGGACAAACTGAGCATTTACAGCACCAATGACTGTGAGCACAGCATGCTCAACATCATCTACAGGTGAGCCAGTAGTTTTCTCTTTGTAACTTCCGCTCCTGTGGTTCACAAGTTCAGCTCAGGAAGAATAATTGCTGTTTTAACTGTGCGTGTCTGCCCCATCAATGAAAACACTGAAATCACAAGAAATACTGCTTTGCATTTCAACCCCAGGCTTTAAAAAAAACCCACATTCCTTTGAATTATGTAAAATTTGTCTATTAATGTTGTAAATGTAATGCAAGTGTTAGTTTTCTTGGGGATTGTCTCACTGTGTAGATAGTAAATAAGCTGATTCCTGAATACGGTGTAAGTATTCCAAGATGAGAAAACCATGCAAGGGATTGATCATAAGTGGCTATTTTGTTTTAAGTTCGCACCTTGTACTTATTTAAATAAGCACCCCTTAATATGTTTTTATTGTGGTCTCACCCATACTTACCAGCTTCTTAGAAATCAAAATTCCTCCAGTAATACCTAAAAGTCAGGTACACAAGATATACTGCAGGAAGAGAGAGAGAGATCAGGAGATCTAGGTTTTGCTGCTAGGTTCATAACCTCTGTGTTTCTTTTTCAATAAAATGAGATGCACAAGGCCTTCTTTGGAATGATTAACATTTGTTTTTGCTATAAAAGCATTACATATTTGTGTTGCTGGGCTTTTTAAGATCTGTGTTATAGATTGGTGTAGCATGGAGGGACCTGCCCTGGTACTTCTAGCTTTGAAGAACCACAGATAATGCTCTAGGAGCATTATCCCCAGTTGAGCACATGTGCTGTGCAAGCAGAATGCTTCTTGCTCTGATACTGCTACCAGCGCTTTAGGAGCAAAACAGAAATAACTGCAACTATGGAGTTTGCTGCTGGGAGCAGCTTTTAGTGTTTGTGGCTGGAATACATTTTTCAAGAGTTAAGCACCCATGAAACCTAGCAGCCTGCAGATTGGAAATGTTCAGCTGAGGCATGCATATAACCACAGAATAAGAAGGCAAGCGAGGGTCAGGAGTTGGCATCTCTTAATTCACAGAGTCACCTTGGTGGAAGTCACATGTAAGAGCTGCTGGTCACCAGCCACCTCACACCTGGCAAAGATTGTAACACTTCAGAAATGCTGCTTGCAGACTGTTAGGCACATATGAAAAACAATTCATTTTTACAGTGACTTATTTCTTCCAGTGAAGAGGCAGGATATATATTGCGCATAGGCATAATTTTAAGAGGTTAGGATTTTCATGAATATAAAATATTTCAACACCAACACTTTCTTAAGTGCTTGTTCTGTGTCTGTAAGCCTACTAGACACATTTGCACTGTTATGGTGCGTGTGAGCTTAGAACACTTGAGACTTACCTTCTTTGTCATTGCTGTCAGCTAGGGCACAGAAAACAAAGCCATCCTAAACATCCATTAGTTTCTTCATGCTGTATGTAAGCTGGTGTGTAGCCTTATTTTCATGTGTAAGCAATTGTCAACAGCTCTTACAGGACTAGCCAGAAATAAAGGTCATTTTTAGGTGTTTCTTTTCATCTTTTTCTGAGGAAAGCCCTTGGTTTACCAAAGAGTACTCCCTACTTTTAAGAATATTTTCCTCTAAAGTTGTAATGAATTTCAGTGGTAGGTGTGCTAGAATCAGTTGTCAGTGATATGTAATTTTGTTCATAAATGTGCCTGATAACTGGTTAATCACATACATTTTCTTTCTTCCCTTGGTGCTGTAGGGATTCATGTCCCAACCCCTTTCATAATTAGTACAGAACGGAGTAGATCCTTATTTAGTTCTTTTTAACCACATAGGACTAAAGGGTACTCTGAGCTTCCTCCTAACTGTGCTTTGTCCTCTGTTTTGTTTTGTTTTATTTAAGTGTAGTCTTATTGCACCTCTGTTTTGTTTGGTCTTTGTGAACTGTACTTTTTGTTGGTCATTCTCATCCTTTAACTTAATCTTCAGGAAAACCATAAGAATATTAACCTGCAACCATTAAGTTCTGTTTGCTGCCCTTCTGTACTGGATGTCTTTTATGGCTGGCTGATAACCCTTACACTTCTGTTGAGATGTGCATACACCTGAACAGAGAGATGGCTGATAACCCTTACACTTCTGTTGAGAGGTGTAACCTCTCTGCACCTTACACCTGAAAACAGAGAGAGAAATGTTTCAGGAATGTTTTGTTGAAGCAGGTTGTTGTCCCCTCCTCGTGCCGTTTCTCTTGAAGCTTTCATTGTCCTTTTCTAACAACATCTGACAGGGCTGTCCAGGATTCCTGGTACCAACCTTTGCAAACACTGTTTTGTGAAGTATTCTAGCAGGAGACTGGGCTTCCAGTTGTCCTTTACTTCTGATAACTTCTTGACCAGCAACTACCATGCATTTACACAGCCCCTGGCCTCCTGTGTTAGCATCTGCTGCTCTATCTGAGACGTGGTCACACAGCTGAGACCAAGGTTGAACACTAAAACCTCTCATCTCTGTTACCATGGGTGCTTCCAGGAGTGGAGTCTAGCCCACCAGCTCCCACAATGCTGTAGAGAATTACATGTCTTCTTCCTTGTAGGATTGTATTCCTTATTTAAGGAGGACAGGGATACTCACAGGCATTTGAAAGGAAATGCAGTGCCACAGGACTGCTTGCTGCTCTGAACTCTCCTGCTTCCATTCCCTGTCGTGGTAGGAGCTTATCTTCCTACCACCAGAACTGCCCTTGTTGATTGATGCTCAGTCCCTGAAACAGGAAGGTAGGTGGGGACCCCTTCTCCACAGTCCTGATAACTCTGATTCTCTCCATTTCTGAAGTGACCGGAGTCAGAGGTCTCCTTCTCATCTCCCTTGTTGATTGATGCTCAGTCCCTGAAACAGGAAGGTAGGTGGGGACCCCTTCTCCACAGTCCTGATAACTCTGATTCTCTCCATTTCTGAAGTGACCGGAGTCAGAGGTCTCCTTCTCATCTTGGAAATTCATAGAATCATAGAATAGTTTGGGTTGGAAGGGACCTTTAAAGGTCATCTAGTCCA
>NW_008794890.1:125917-134168 GCF_000699145.1 Aptenodytes forsteri | reverse complement strand
GAGTCCCTTACTGCCGCTCCCAGGGCTCTGTAGTCCTTCTTGATAGTCCTCAGACTGCTCCTGGCTGTGTCACTGGTGCCCACGTGAAACAGCAGCAGCGGATAATAGTCAGTGGATTGTATGAGGCTTGGTAGCCTCTCGGTGATGTCCCTGATGCGAGCCCCCCGTAGGCAGCACACCTCTCTAGAGAGTGCATCAGGTCGGCAGATGGGTGCCTCCGTACCTCTCAGAAGAGAGTCACCTACTACTGTCACCCGTTGCCTTTTCTTAGTGGCGCTGGTTGTTATACGGTGGGCAGATTGGGCTGCCTTACTCAGCTCCAGCGTCTCTCCTGATGTGATGGGTCTTTCCTCTTCAGTCTGCAGAGCTGTGAAGTGGTTCTTCAAAGACTTTTTTTGTGGCTGTGAGTGGAGGCCCCAACTGTACAAGTGATTGCTGTTCCTTTCAGGACTAACCAGGACAGCCAAGTCTCTGCAAATCCTTTTAGGAAATGATGGTGCAGCTTATCAAGGCCTTCTGGACATTTTATGTCAACCTTCATCTGCCTGGGCATCACTGTTTATCATCATTGGACTTGTAGATTGCAGGCAGGATCCATCTGTAGAAAAATTGGCAGGCCAAAGGGATTAAGCTCTTACGCTCCCCTCGCTGTCATCACTTCTGGTGTCACAGTAGCATACAGAGTCACACTAGATTTCAGGGATCGAGACCACAAGCAGTTGAGTCATCCAGGCAAGAACATTTACTCCTCAGTGCTCCAGCCCTGCCTCCTTCTTTATCAAGCGCTTACATTTTTATCATTACCAGTACAAGTTCTAACAGGCAGGCTTTTTTATGATGCTCCATCCAGGAGATCTTAATGGCAACTAACTCCATGATCCAGCTGCTTGGACATCCTTGCAGGTGGCACAGGGCATGGCCAACACAGTGTTGAAGACGAAGTTGCCTGCTCTTTTAATAGAAGAGCATCGTGACCCCACAGTCCTTTAGTCTTACAAAGAACGTGTGGAGATTGTCCCATTAGTGGGATCACCCAGCTCAGTCCAAGGCTGGAGTTGGTTCTCAGCTTACTCAAGAAGTCAACGATGTCAAGTCCTTGACCAGTCTTTACACCATGCAACAGCAGAAGTCCTGCGGCCTTCCATCACACTTTATCACGTGTGATGCCAGACATTGATGTAAGGCCTTTTCTGGTAGTAGCTCAGGTGGTGTCCGCCTTCCATCACTGCTCCTACACTTAGCATCAGAGGTTCATCCCTTTTATCATTGCCTCCCCACCCTTGTGTCAACTTTATGCTTCTACCAGGACGGTGGGACAGGCTGATGCTGCACCATAGAAGCTGGCTGTGTATCTTGTTCAGTTGTGGGTCCATGGTGCCATAGCCAGGAGCGATCCTCCACCAGATGCTTTTGTGTTTCACAGACCGCACATGAGTGTTAGCTGTGGCAGGTGACTCCTGAGCTGTGGAAGCTCTGGAGCCAGTTCTTCCAAATATGGAGAGGTTGGTTTTTATGAGTACTGCCTGCTTCAGGAGAAAGAAGTATGGTGATTCAGGCGGGTTGTGAGAAAACAAAATGCTTCCGTTAGCAGTTTGCATTGAGAATGGTGACCTAAGCTGCAACCAGCTGTTCAGAAGAGGGTCTGAGTCCTTTTCCACCTGGTAGTTCCATGCCTCAGTTCTGTTCAAGGGCTGCAGAGGAAATAATGGGTCTTTATGCCATCAGGACTGTCATCACTATTAAGTCCCCCAGTTTGGACTGTCTGGGACCACGTGAGTCTTCATCAAGATGTTGGACATAGCTGGACCTTTACTGACAAACCAGATGTCCCCATTTCCTTAACTGAAATACTGTATGTTAACAGGCCATGCAACAGAAGATGTCTTTCCATTTCTACAGGCTGCTCAGTAATGTTTTAAAGAGTGGAAGTCCCACGATGAATGCCCAGACGTGACATTCAGCTCTCATTCAGTCTGTAGAGATTATTGGATCGAGTCCTGGACTCCATGGCAACAGGAACCCAAGAACCAGAGCGGAGACGGTTGCCATCTGAAATAACATATTTGACAGAGAGACGGAATAGTTTATAAGACATACCGGTCTTTTCTTATAAATGATAACCTTTTTATATGACTGCTTTTCAAGGGTGATAGCCAACATGTAAGATAGATAACAAAATACCCCTTTTATTCGTAATTCTGGTACTGTGCTTTTATTTATTTGATCCTGGTTAATATTTATTCAGTTTACAATACTGAGTAACTGAGGCACAAGCATCATATTTGTAGCACCAAACAACAGAAGACGGAGATCCAGAGGGTTTCCTTCAAAGCGGGGAAGCTCGCACATCACTCACAGATGTTCAGTGTGCTGAAGTCCTGCTCAGGACTGCCTTGGCTCCATCAGTAGCAGTGCTGACAGAAGGTTGGCAACTGCAGAAAATCTGCAGTTCAGAGTCACTCCTTCACATCCCAGTAGTGCAAAGGAGAATTACAGCTTAGAGGACTTTGTCAGAAGGATTACTTAATTCCAAATGCTTAGAAATCTTACCCATCAAGTGCTGTTAGCATTCATCAGATACCCTTCTCCAGTTTGGAGGAAACAGCAATCATTGAGCTTAGAGTAAGACCGGTAGGACGTATGAAGTGTTGCAAACCCCGGTGAATAAAAGTTCCGGCCACAAAACAAGAAACTGAAGTGTCAGCAGAGTTTGAGGAAACACCATACAAATTCTTAAGAAACAGTTATGAAACATCATTTAACCCTAAAAACATAGCTGAAAGGGAAGCACATAAAAATTCAAGAAGTTTGGAATAAAGCAACTTTAGAAATGGAACAGATCCTCAAAGCAAGGATGTAAATGAGTCCTGGCCTTATATTTGAATCAAAGTTTGGTAAATATGCCCGCCTCGGTGTCAGGTTTCCTTTGTATAACACTTAAAGGACAAAAGAGATGTAAGCTTTTCAACTAGGAGAGAGCAACAGATAAATTCCATCTGTCGAGGCTCTGTTTTCTGCAGTCACCAAAAAATGTCAAGGAACAATTTGTTGCTGTTTGTGTAAGGTTGTTAAGCAACATGAAACTCAAATATTGTGCCCATTCATTTAGTATTGGAGCAACTGAATTTGAGAAATGGAGAGAGTAACTTTTGTGTGATTCACAGGCTTATATCGACTATCGCTTACTGTTCCCAGGGCACATATTTTTAAGTTGTGCTTAGTTGGCTTTGTCATGCAGAGATCTGCCTAAGGAAGGTCACAGCAGGCGTGGAGCTGGGTGGTTTTGTAGCATCATTTTGGATTATCAAGGAGACAGGATTGTGATATTGCTGATGTTGCCTGCTTTGGAGAGGCATTTACAAGTATCAGCAATGCTTTTGATTTTGACTGATCATCTTCCAACCAGTTACTCGTCTTCTTGAATCATGAATCTGCTTGAAGCATACTTGTGTTAGCAAGGAGGTGGTGGTAATGGAAACTGCAACATTTCGTGGTAGTTACGGTGGATAATATGGTGGATTTCATATGGGAATTAATACTGGAGTTCAGCGGTGGTAAACTCTGGTATTAAGCAGTGGTGGGAAGTGGCTGAGAAGGTGCGGAGACTGAGGAACCCTCAACCCTGGTGCCTTGTCCCCAAATGACCTGTCTCCAGGGTTGTGTGGTCAAACTGTAGCTCCGGAGAAGAAGCTATTAGCAATTGGTCCTTCCCAATGTATTTTATACACCTGTAAAGAACAGGTGAAATTTAGCCTGTTGTCAAGGGACGAGCACAGAAGAGGTGTCACCAACAACACCTGTGGCACAGTGCAGACATCCCTGTCTCACTCTGAACAAGCCGCTGTGTCTACCCAGCCCGGGGCAGTCCCGTGCGGGGATGGCAGGTCTGGAGCTCGCTGCGGTGTAGCCACATTCAGCTGATGCCCTGGGAAAGGTTTCTCCTCCAGGGGCAAGGCTGTGCTCAGTGGGGTGGGCAGGGGGAGTGCAGCCGCTTTGAGAGGTCCATGCTGTGGCACAGACACCCTTGCTGCACAAGCAAGCATCCTCCGCTTCTTCCCACAGCGAGACTTACTTTGCTTTGCTTCACATCCCTCATTTCAACCAACTTTGTCCTAAAATTCGTCTGACCCTATAAAAGAGTTTATGTATTTTTGGATCCCCTTGCTGCCTGTGAGTGCATTGATGAGCACGTGCACTGCGGCACTTGCAGCACCGAGCTCTCGGGGGCCCTTGGTGGCACGTTCAGCTTGCTGCATGCCGCTTTTGGGAGGTGTTGAGCCAGTGGGTTGCTGAAATTTCTGGGGTTTTTGTCTCTCAGGTTGGACTTCAACGGGTTCTACACAGAGCGCTTGGAACATATGTCTGCCGAGCGCAGCCAAAAGGCAGCTCCCCTGCTTCCCCGCCTGGCCGTACCTGCCCAGTGAAGCCCTGCTGCTGCCCCTTTCAGCTGCCACCTCTTCTGTACCAGCAGAGAACTGGACACACACTCACTTCGAGCTAGGAGTACTCAACCCTCTACATTCACAGTGCGAGCTGGAAAAGAACCGTAAGGGTTGTCCCAGAGAGACAGGGGAATATTCGATCTCCTGAAATGTGTGTAATGGATTTTCTCTTCTGAGAGGCTTTTGTTAAGTCCTTTTTTTTTTTTTTACTACATTGTAAAATGATGTATTTGTGTGTTGTATAATAAACTAAAAAAAAAAAATCAGGGTTATTTTGTCTGTTAACAGAACCCAGGAAGCAAATTAGTCTTTTAGGTGACTAAATTTTGGTTGGCTCACAGAGATCTGTCTCAGCTGCCATGCGGCATTATTTTGGGAGGAGAACCTAACTGGGGGGTTGCTGGAATGAAGCTGATCAGCTGCTTTAGCCAAGGAGATGGGGTTCACAGCTGATGAGCAGGTACATGATGTTTATATCATATTGGCCAAGTCCTCAGCAGACGACTTTCAGGGTATCTTGCAGAGTTGTGCAGCCATAAAAATTGCTTGAGCCAGTTTGGGAGCAGGTGTGATAGAGGGTGGAAGAGAAGAAAAGTGTCTCCCAAGAACAAGTGGTAACCGAGACATGTGCCAGAGACCCAGAGGCCTCAGTGGCAAGTGTGAGAACCTGGGGAGACATGCAAGGGCTGTGGATGCAGGGCTGAGTGCTCCTGTTAATGACCTGCCCTTCCTCTCCCTCACCTCCTCCTTTGCAAGGACCTTCTAGAGTGCGTTAGAGGGAAGAGCCAGGTTCTCTTTGCTCTGGTGGCCTATAGCTGGTCCTCCAGCTTGGCAGAGGGAGAGAGACCCAAGGAGAGGATGGAGACCACCAGTCCTGGGTCTGGAGGACTGAATTCCTTCATCTGAAGGTTGAGGTTGAGGACAGAGACCTCAGCCAGCATCATCTGGCTCTTCAGGGAAAGGACTTGTGCAGTTCATGGGGAAGGGATGAGATGGCCTCTCAGTCCAGGGAGGCTTGGAGAAGTTGACCTGCTATTTCCATTAAGTTTCTGTGGACCTACAGGCTTCACAGCCTGTCCCTCGAGCTCAGGGTGGAGAGGCAGAGGGGCCCAGGTCCTTGGAGGAACCTGCTCGCCTCTCAGTGCCCAACATCTCGGGCTTGAGAGACTCCCCTGGCACCTCACTGTGTCACTGTTGGTCACACACATTTTTTACACCAATGAGCACCATGGTGGCTGTTGCAGGAAAAAACTCCATTCATGCAATTTAAATTAAATCAGGATTGAAGCTGTTTATAGATTAATAACACATAATTAACCAGAAAGCATTGAGTCTCAGCAGAAGTAATAGATATTTCTGAAATGTTAATTTTTAAAATGAACAGCAAATTTCTAAGCACCCATCTATGAGTAATCCCAAGAAGTCCTGCTCACACCCGCATGTGCACACATGCAGATGGTTATGTGCACCCCTCTTGCAGCTTTTAGGGGGGGGGAAAGGCACCCCTCTGCTGAGAGGGGGGGCTCTCCTCCTTGCACACCCCTTCTGTGGGGACATGGGAGCTCCACCTCTACAGGATTCTGTGCTGCTCCCTGCGACCCACAGGTCCACACCTGGGCGAGAAAGCCCCCAGGAGGTCATCTACACCCCGGGGCTGGGTCTCCCCTGCTTGTTGCACCAGGTACTGACAGCCCACTAGCTGGATGTGGCCACCTCGCTATGCCTGCCCCAGGCAGAGGTGGTGATGCTGGTGGGGCAGCATCATGCCAGCCTTTGGCTCCTGCTGTTTGCATGAGAACACATTGACAGATAACTTCAGTTACCCAAAAAATTGTGGCCTGCATGTGGATGCCTGGCTGGCTAAGCAGTTACTTTAAAGGCTTGGGGTGCTTGGACGGGTCTCTGCACAGATCTACCCACTCCTCTCAAAGAGCAGACCTCTTGTCTGGGCCAGACACCCTACTGCCAGCTCTGAGCAGGAGGTGGATGTGTCTTCTCCCCTCACCAGAAGCCACGAGGTGCCAGGAGAGGGGCAAGAAAAGGTCCTGTGTCTGAACCCAGCAGCCCCACATCCCACGGCACGGCAATCGGGTACCTCCTTGCCCAGAGTCGCAATTTGGCTGCTCTGTGTCTCCCTGGTGAGCTGGGTTATTTGCTGTGCTTCACAGACAGTGGGTTGGTCAGTAGCTCCTTCAAGGCCACCTCAGCTCTGCACACCTTGCAAGGGTTGCCATCGTGGTGGGGACAACTCTACTGGAGATGTTCAGATAGTCATGACCAGACATGAATAGGAGTGTCGAGGGTCAAAGCATGGCGCTTTAATATTTTTTTTTTTTTAAACAAACTTGTCTATTTAGGAGGGAATTACAGAAAAGCTGTGGGGAGAAAGAGGGAAGACACTGGAGCAGCGCTTGGCTGCAGTGGTTTCTGTGTCATTTTGAAGGAAGCTTGTCCCCGGTGACGAAGTGCTGCGACAGCCGAATTCAGTGTCCGACCCCCCTCTTTCATTAAATGCAAAAGTTAGATGCGGTGTTTCCTGGCTGGTCCTGGCCTGAAACACCAAGAAAGTATAAAAAAATCAGTTTGCAGGAGGAGGGGGTCTCTCTTCACAAGTTGCCACATGGAAAAGACAAGGGGCAATGAGTTGCACCGGGAAAGGTTTCATCTCAACCTAAGAAATATGTTACAGTGAGAACAATCACTTGCTGGAACAACCTCCCCAGGGACATGGTGGAGTCCCCATCGCTGTAGGGTTTCAAGATGTGACTGGACAGGGTGTGAGATAACCTCATCCAGGCTCCCTTCCCCATGACAGGTCAGACCAGATGATCTTCAGAGGTCCCTTCCAACCTGGGGTGTTCTGTGGACAAGGGGGAGACAGCAGTCAGCTCTGTGGTGGAGCGGAGGGCCCAGGGTGCAGTCCACCTCCCAGCTCAGCCCCACATGGTGGTCCTAGCCCCTCCAATGCTTTGGGATCAGGGAGGGTCCCAAGTGCCCCACTGATATGCTCTGATGTCCCATGGTTCCCCCCAGGCTCCCTGACAGCTCAGCCCCTCATGGTGACCCCAGCTCCTCCACCATCTCAGTGCTCCATCATCTCAACGCCTTTCCGACACCCCACAAATCCTCCCCAGTCCCACTGCTGCCCTCTGGTAGTCCAGCCACCCTCAGCTCCTGCATCACCTCAGGGCCACCCCAATGCCCCACAGACACCCCCTTCATGTCCAATGGACACTGCTCAATGTCCCTGGCCCCTCCATCACCTTAGAGCCAGGTGGGCACCTCCAATGCCCCATGGACACCCCCTCCATACCCCACAGACAGTCCCCAGTGCCCCACGGGACACTCCCACTGCCTCCTGTGGCAGCCCAGCCACCCCAGCCCCTCCACCATCTCAGAGCCAGGTGAGGCTTCCCAGTGCCCCCCGCCACCCCTGATGCCCTACTGTCACCCCCTCAGTGCCCTGCGGATCCCTGCAGTGCCCCGGGACATGCCACTAGAGGCCATGGACCCTCCCTGGTGCCCCTTGGCCTCTCTCCGCCCACCCCCAACTCCCCACAGACAGTCCCCAATGCCACCCGGACCCTCCACCCCGATGCCACATGCACACCCTCTGATACCCCACAAACCCCTCCCGATGCCCCACGGACATCCCCGGCTGCCCTGTGGACCCTCTCCAATGCCCCGTGAACCCTTTTCAATGGCTCACGGACACCCCCCGATGCCCGTGGACAGTCCCCAATGCTCTATGGACCCTCCCCGATACACCACAGACACCCCCCAACGCCCCACAGACCCTCCCCGCCGCC
>NW_008794890.1:115745-125620 GCF_000699145.1 Aptenodytes forsteri | reverse complement strand
GCAGCCGGCAGGCAGCCCGCAGATAGCCGTGCTCCGCCGACGGGACGGGCGTGAAGTTTTGGGGATGCAGGGCAAAATCCCGTCTCCCCGGGGGTCTTCTACCATAGGGGAGGGTTGGAGGTACCGGGAGGGGGGGGGATGCTTTTCCCCGCGAGAATTAAGGGGATGCGTAGGAAGCGGCACAGGAGGGGATGCGCAAGGCAGGAGCTGGGTATGGGGTGGCTTTTTGGGATGGGTCACAGCTCGGCAAGGTTTCCGTTGCTTTGTCTGCCAGGCTGAGCCCTGGGGTCACCGGGGGATTAGGCGAGCATCGCTGGCATCGCCTCCCCAAGTTCACTCGAGGGCGAAGGATGGAGAAAGGGGCTTTGTGGACCAGGCTTGCCTCCCTCGGCCAGCTCCGCTGGCAGCCGGCCCCATCGCAGAAGGACACTTTTGGTGACCTCTGCTCCCTGTTATGTAAAGGCACCTCGGCGAGGAGGCTCCTGCAAGCGAGGGGAAATTTGTCACCGCCAGCCTGCGGCGTGCTGGGCCTGGTGACTCAGCCGGCCGAGGGGGTGGTGACGAGGCTCCTGGCTCCCGCTCGGGCACCGTGGGCGAGGGCCGCCAGGCACCCGCAGACGGAGCACCCAGCTCTGCTACCGCCTTGCCAGGGGCTCCGCTGGCCCCATCTAACCCCAGGAGCATGGGCATGGCTGAGGCACGAGCTCCCAGTTCGGGGCTCCTGGGGAAGGTGAAGAGTTTATCACAGAAATGTCTCCCTTCTGACATCAAAAAAAGATGTCTGAGCCAGCCCAGACACAAGCCGTTCTCCAAAACGCAAGCCCTGGCAGCTGCCAGACTCCAAGTCACAAACTGTGGCATCAAGATGGGGAGCTGAAAAACCTCCATCTTTACACACCAGGGTCTCAGTAGAGTTTTCCAGCCTTGAAGGGACCTGCTCGCCCATGGGTGATGCTGAGCGCCCTGTGGGCACTGGGGCTGGGAGGGCTGGAGCATCCCTGGAGCCCATCAGGGAGTTGCGTTCCCAGAAGGTATTTCAGGACTTGCTATTTTGGGTCTTGCCTGCACCTTCGTGTTGGCCACTTCCATTATCCCCCGACTCGATTGTTTCTGGGCATCCTGACTCAAAGCCCTTTGACTTTTTCCAGGCACCACTGCCAGGCTGGAGGAGAAGCTCGCCCATGTCGAGAAGTATGAGACGGTGATGCCGCACAAGGTGCCAGCACCTCGGGGGAAGAGGGACCTCTCTGCACCACCGGTGAGTAGCATTGCCTCCCAAATACTGGCTCGGCACAGCTGCCCTCGCTGCCTTGCAGGGAGTCCAGGGTGGGTGTTGCAATCAGCAGAGACCCTTGGCCCACCACTGGGCTTGGAGCTGGACCCCTTTGGCCCTGTGCCAGAAGAATGACCTGGTGCACATTTTCTTGCAATTGCTTCCATCCCGGAGGATGGAGATCTTGAAGTAGTTGATCAGATCAGCTTTCCTGGACTGTTTTGTGTCAAAATAGGAACTACAGATAGCTGGGTGGACTCTTGGAGGGGGGGGGCTGCTTTCTCCAATGTTTTCTTTGGAGACATTACCCAGCGGTGCCACCCTTGCAGTGATCTTCTGACATCTGGTCTTTGCTTAAGGAGGGATTTGCAAAGCCTCACTGAGCTGTAAGCACTTTTCTTGCTGTGTTTGCTGAAGTTGGGTTTTTTTCGTCCTTTGGGACAGGGAAATAAGAATCAGAAAGTTGCAGAAACCCACATGAAAGAAAGCCAGTGTTATTTTTCTTGGGAAACCTTGTAATTTGGGGGAAGGAATGGGGTTTGACTCAGGATTTTTGACTGCTTGGGATTGATGTCTGTAAGATGATAGCCTTGACCTCAAAGATGCTTTCCTCATTGCGTTAAAGTGAAATTCAGCCAAATACATGGATTCATCTTCTAGGTCCGAAAAGCACCGACTTTAGCACCTGATGAGATGGAGGGGCTGGGGACATTTATTTCCTAGTAAACGCTTCGTACAGCACGTTCATCTGTGATTCAAACCCTTTCTGATAAACTAGCTTCAAAAAACACTCCCTGAAAGCATCTGTTTTCTCTGCTCTAGAAACCTAAACTTGTCCACGCGATAAACATTCCCCAGGCTATTTAGAGACACCATCTGTGCCGGGTGCACTGGGTGGCTCTGCGCTGATCCCCCTGGAAAGGGGAGCTCACCCATCTTGGGGTCCCTATGCTTTCCACAGCACAGGAGAAGACATCTGCCTTGAGCTGTGTACTTTGGGACAGCCATGGGTGGTGTCTGCTGGGTGGCACCTGGATTCGGTCTTGGATTGGGCAGTCCTTGGACCTCCCAAACCTGCTGTGTTGAGGGTATGAGGGCTCCCGCCTTTCAAGCCATTTTCCTCCTTTTCCACAAAAGTTGGATTTGCTCTCCCAGTAACCTTGGTGGGGAAGAGGTTCTCAGCAAGGCTTGACCACCACCAAGCCCCTCTTTGAAGTGGAGACAGGTAGCTGGACGGGCATTTTCTGTGCCAGCTCCTCCTGTGGCTTTGCATTAGCAGTCTCTGGCTGGGATGGGCATGGGCCAAGAGCTGGTTCCTGGGTCAGAGCAGTTGGGACACATGCGGTTGGTCCAGCAGAGCATCTGCCAGGTGAGGTTTGAAGCAGACGATCTCCCCTCTGGCTTTGTTTAAATCAAAATATTCAGCCCTGCAGACAGGGTGGAGGCCTGGGTCCTGCAGCACAGGATCTCCTGGGATCTCCTGGCTGGGATGCCAGCCTTCCCACAGGCCATGGTCTTCTCCTCCCACCTGCCCTTAGCAGAGGCACGACAGGGCATGTGGCAAACCTGGGTTCTTCATGGAAAGGGACCAGAAAAAAGAGCAAGAAGGGCCTTCAAAAAGATTTTTAGTTTTATGCTCTTGATTGCAGAAGTGATATCTCTTGTCCCCATGCTCCAGCATTTCAAAAAGAGCTGTAGTGAAACGGCAGGGTGGTTTCCAGCCCGTGTAAGACCCGGTGTTGCAAGCTGCTGGCTTCTCCCCAGCGCACCTATGCTTGCACATCCCTGCTGATCTCCCCCACCACATCCCAGAGCCAGTTGATGCAAAGAGGCAAGTCCCTTGCCTGGGTGGAGACAGCCCAGCTTCTGCTGGCCCAGCCTTGGGCTCTGCAGGAAGCAGCAGGTTGTTGCAGAGTGAGCAGTGGGGCTGGATGGAGCAGGAGAAAGGGATGGTGGTGGCCCAGTGACCCACCTTCTTTTCCTCCTCTCTTGTGCTGCACCTCATTTGATACATGCATGGTGCAATGAGCCCCATCCCTACTGTCCTAGCGAGACCCATTGCCTCTTCCCACCCACAGAAGAAATACCCTGTGCTGGGATGGGATGGTGGCATCATGTCCCGATCCTCTGCAAGCTCTCTGGGTGTCTTAATAAGACCAACTGGAAGAAATCCCTCCTCTCTGTGTGCTGTGGCCACGGCTTTGCTTGCTCAGCACAGTCATGGGGTTAGCAGGGCTCGGGCAGGGACAGGGCTGAGCTGCCTGCGCTTTCAAAGCCTTCCCATCGGGAGCCCTTGCAAAGCCCATGCTAATAAGGAAGGGAGTGATTCAGAGAAGCTTTATCAGTTAAGAGGTTTTTTTTTTTTTTTTTTTAACTTGCCCTGCGGTTGTCTCCAAGAGACGGTCTCTGACCCACCTCCCCCCCCCTTCCAAGTATTTTCCTACCATTTCTTAAGACCTCTTGTGGCTCCGGCGCTGCCAACAATAACAAAGCATCGCTTTGTTGGCAGACATGGGATGGGATGGCCACATCAGGCGGGAGACGCTGTTCATAAGAGAAGAATTTGCTGGGGACCCATGAGTGCACCCGCACGCTGGCGGTGCGCCTGCCTGCAGCTGGGGCTGCCTGGCCACCTGGCAGGCTTGTTGCAACCTGCTCGGCATGCAGAGAGGATGTTTTGTGGCCAGCAGGCCATCACTTCAGATTGGAAACGCAAACTGGGTAGAATTGAGGGTGACCGAGTGACGGGCAAACCCTCTTACTTGGCCCCACTGGCGATGAGTCAGCAGGACTTTCTGCTCAGCCCCAGCTCCTGCCAGGTTGCAGATCATCCCCCTAGGAGCGCTGAGCTGTCATATGACAGCAGGTGCTGTCATCCTCCCCAGGGAGAGGCCGCACACCTCATCTGGGAGGAATGCTGGCCCTGTGGGAGATGCTTGCTTTGCCTTCTGCTCAGCTCTACCCTGGGATCCCATAAAAGCTGAGGATGTTCCCTCAGGAGAGGTCTGTCTGCTGCGGTGGTGGCTGAGGAGGTCCCTGGTGCCAAGGGTACAGCTTGATATGGGGCACCATGCAAGGGATCATCATCTTTCTCAGTGGCCCTGGTGGGACAGGACCTCTGGAGATCTGTGGCCCAGCTTCTGCAGATGGAGATCACAAGACATCCCAGACGGAAACACTTCTTCTGGAGGGACATATCCATCCTGGGGCTCAGGGCTCAGCTGGGCTGAGCCACAGCCACCCTGACCCAGCCACAGTGACTGGAGGTTGGACTTGAGATGCCTTGAGGTCCCTTCCACCAGCACGAGGGTGATGCTCAGGGGATCTGGCACATGGTGATACTAAAATCTCAGTAGCAGATGAGAAGCAAGAGAAGGTTATTCTCTAACCCTGATGTTGCATGTTAGATCAGTCAGAGATAAGGAAGTCTCTGCTGATGAGAGCCGCTGGGCACCGGGGATCTTTGTGGTTCAGCCTGTGAGTAAGTGCTGAACTCAGTCTCCAAAAAAGGAGCTTTGTGATTGATAAGTAGGAAACCTCAGTTTCTGGCATGGCCATCTGCAGCCATGTGTCAGACACGGGAAACCAGACTTTGCTGACTCTGTTTCATAGCTGGTGACCTGTTCTTTATCTCAGGATGTACTGGGGATTTGCGTTATTGCCCACATGCTTGCTTTCTTCTCTTCTGATTTTCCGTGTCTTTGCTGGATGCCCCCAGGGTGAGCAGCCAGGCTCCCCGTCCTGCAGCCGCCTTCCAGCAGGGCGCATGCAGACCCCATCCCCTTTCTGGGCAGGTCCTCTCTTCTGTAGCTTTTGCTCCTGGTGACCGTGGGTCTGTGCTGTTGTCTATCTTTCATGCAGAGCATCTACCCAGACCGCATCCTCTACAGTGTCCGTGCTGAAGGCAGGGACTACTTCCTGTGGCTGGAGAAGAACAAGTGAGTATGGGTGGGCACAGCGGGACGGCCTGGGGGGAGGCTCAATTCCCACACTTGCCATGAACATCACTTCTCCAAGGTCCAGTGTCACAACACCAGCTATCTAAGCCCTCAGCCCAGACCCTCGCTAGCAAAATATTGCATTTTTTTCCCCTCCTTGCCAAACCCACCCGGGGAGGTCATGGGCCCACTGTACCCAACCTGACCAACCTCATCCCCAAAGCTTTCCATCCTCTCCCCAAAACCAGGGTCGCTGCTGACACACCTTTCCCATCCTGCAGGGAGCTGCTGGGGCAGCATTACATCGAGACGCACTACTCGGCTGATGGCACAGAGATCACGGAGAAGCCAGACATTCAGGTACGGGGGCTCTGGGGAGAGCAGTTTTCCCACTCCCGTGGGGTCCCGCCATGCTGACAGCTGGTGCAGACCCCCTTTACACATCTCCTCTTGGCTGCAGGATCACTGCTTTTATCAGGGCCATGTGCAAGGATACGCTGACTCAGCAGTGAGCATCAGCACCTGCGGCGGGCTCAGGTAGGACCTTCGATTCCCCTGGGGCACTGTGGCTGGCTGGAGGACAGCATTGAGCCTGGCCTTGGTGCACACCATGGCGCTGCTCCTGGCAGACATGGTGCTGTGTAATGGTGAGCCGGTGTGACCAAGCCCCGGCCAGCCGGAGCTGTGCTGATGGAGGGAGAGCTCAGCTTTCCCCTGAGGAAAAGAAGAAGACATCCCTTTTCCTGCTGGCAGTGGGAGTGCTGACCGCCCTGGCTCGGCGCCCAGCAGGAAAGGCGCATGGTGTTTTGCAGCTAAGCTTGCTGTTTTTTGGGGGGGTTGACTCATGGCACAGGATGAGACTGGAAACCTGAGCATGACAGGAGGTTGGGGCAGGAGTGCCCTCCCTGGGCAGCAAGGCACAGCTTGTCCCAGATCCATCCTCTCTTCCCAGGGCAGACCAGACCAAACTCACCCCGAGTGCTGCAGCCAGTGGCACAAAGGTGTGCTCGTGGTGATGCATCAGCTTGCAGGCAGCCGGCATGTCCTCCAGGCCATGCCGAGCTCCTAGAGCTGATGGCTGAGTGCCTTTCTACAACAAAAGAAATGCATACGGTGCATCAGGCCAGCTGTGTCTCCCTCTACCCACCGGCTGCTGGCTGTGCTGGTGCTCATTCCTCAAAAGCTGCCTTGGGTCTACCTGCATTTAATGGCAGAAAGCATCCTTGCAGAGTAACCCAAGCCACCAGGTCTATGCCACGTTGCTCAGTTTGCCATGGAAGATTCATACTCTGCTGTTCTCTTTCTTTTAAGATCAGCTGGCAGCCAGACATTGCAAGAGAGTAAGACAGAGAGGAAGGGGTCCCTCACAGGGGGATGTGTGAGGAGGACAGGTGGTCCCTGGAGCACTGAGGGACCTGCAAACAACCATTTGCAGGAGAAACACCTGCTGGAGCTGTGTGGCAGCCTTACTTTGATAGCAGGGGTTGTGTCTGCGGAGACCTTGGCTCGCACAGCTTGTGCATACATGGGACACTTGATATCCTTGTGTAGTAGAACAAGATGTGCAAGGGCAGGACAGGAGACAAGGACAATACAGACAGGGCATATGGCTCACCTTACAGAAAGCATCTTGAAGGCCAGAACTGCTCAGCAGAAATGCTGTGTTAAACCTGGCCTGGCAGCGCTGGGCAGTTCTTGCTCAACCCTGGGAAATTTCTGCTGCCCAAAGTATAGGATACTCCCCTTGCTACCAGACACAGATGCAGTGTCACGGTTTGCTCCCTCCCAGTTCAGCAGCCAGTTCCAGCCTCCCTAACAGTCCTTTTGTTCAACTGGTGCTTCTGCAGCCTCTGAAAGGAAACGCTATGGACATGGTTCCTATTTCTCCCCATCTCCCGGCATGCCCCAGGTCAGCTCAGTCCTGCAGCACCTCCTTCATGTGCTCTTGGGCCAGGAGAGGTTGCAGGGAAGATGCATCCAGTCCCTCGCGTTGCTGTGAGCTCCTGCACCCTGTACCTCTGCACAGCAATGTGGGACTTCATGCAATGCCCAAGGGCTGCTTGGGGCTTTGCATTGAGTGTGGTTTAATGCACGTGGCCGGAAGGACCTGACTGTCACGTCCCACTAGTGGCCTGTAGCTCATCCAAGCTGCCTATGGGAACCATGAAGGGGTAGGGTGGTTTCCTAGCTGGGATTTGGCAGCTGTATTTTGTATCACAGGCACTTGCAGGGGCACATGTAGGGTCTGTCTGTGTCCTGCCAGATATCTCCCCAACCTGATGCCTGCCCTCTCTCTTGGCAGTGGGTTTTTCCGAGTGAATGAGACCACCTTCCTGCTGGAGCCCCTGGAGGAGGATGCAGCCGGCCGGCACGCAGTGTACAGAGCAGCTCACCTGCGGGGGAAGCGTGGCACATGCGGAGAGTCTGGTGCCACCCTGGAATATGACCACGAACTGAAAATTCCTGCAGCCATGAAGCTCTATCGCTGGGTTAAGGATTGCTTTGCTTCTCTTTCCTGTAGCTGAGTTTGCAGGAGCCTAGGTCCTGTGAAGTGCAGGAGAGGAGTGGGGCCATACTGCATCTCTTGGAGATGCTCCTCTCCCACGCATTGTTGGTTGGGTTACCCAAACATGGGTTGCTCCCAGTGGCCTAGCTCCTGGTGGGAACAAGTCCTCAGATCCTGTACCATTAGCAGGAGCATCCTCCTACCCCATGAGCTCTGTAATGCCCGCAGAGCCTCTCTCATGCCTTATCCCAGTAGCAGGCTTGGCTTTTTCCTTGTGTGTTGGAAAATGTCTGAAACACCCAGCAAAGTAGCATCAGAAAGCAGAGCTAGAAGACCTACTAGCCTTGAATAACACTGGAAGATGCCCCAGGATCCAACACATCCCACAGGAGGGTCAACCACAGGGCTCAGCAAGCTGCAGAGCTGAGGCCCTTTTTGCGCTCACTTTCCTCTTTCCTTCCAGAAATCAGCTCCGTTACACAAAGGTCCCCGATATGTGGAGCTGGTCCTGGTCGTGGACAACAAGGAGGTAAACATGGGGGGGGGGGCAAGCTGGTACCTGCGTTTTCACTGTCATCCACTGCAGTGAGGAGGTCGAAGCCAGCCTGGAAATCTCTCTGTGTCTTTCCCATAGTTCAGGAAACACAGGGACTTGCGCACAGTGCAGAACCGCATGAAGGAAATTGTGAACCATGTTGACAAGGTGAGCCCAGGGGTCTGGATCTGCCCTCCCCGCTCCCACACGTGCCCCGCAGTGCCAGCACGGGCCTGAATGCGGCAGAGGAGAGATTGGTGTGGGTAGGGAGATGGAGCTGGAGCCGATCTCAAGCCCGTAGTTGGGCTGCCGTAGGGTGACCAACTCCCTTGGCCAACAGGGTGTGCAAAGTGGACATGACAAGCAGCACAGCCCTGGGTCCTCAGGAGCACAAGACGGCTGCCTCCCAGCTCTCTCATAAGGGAAGGGGGGAGAAATTTCTTCTTGTAACTCCTGGGACCACGTTCCACAGCCATTCTCAAGCTGGAGTGGGTGCTAATGAGGGGAGGGTGATGGATGCAGTGCACCAAGGCGGGGCGGTTTCTGCTTGCCTTGCTTCAGCCTCACTCTTTGGTCAGCAGCGTGGGAGCAGCATCCCAGCCTTCACTGGCCAAGAGGGAGCCCAGAGGTCCCAGGGTAAACCCTGTCTATGTGGTCACCCCAGCTTGTGTTATTTATTGAGGGGGTGACAAAGCTGATATTGCACAGTGAGGTGGGGTCCTGGACTTAGTTGTGGTTTCCCAGGGGAGGTGGGACCTTCCCTATGCTTGTGCAGCTCAAATCCAAGCGCTCCCTGCGGGCTGTCTCCCACACCAGCTTTATCAGCCTCTTCGCCTGCGGGTGGCCTTGATTGGCTTGGAAGTATGGAGCCACAAGGACAAAATCGTGGTCAGTCCCAACCCGGAGGTGACGCTGGACAACTTCCTCCACTGGCGGGAGGCAGAGCTGCTGCGGAGGAAGCCACACGACAATGCCCAGCTGATCACGTAAGGATGGGGGGCCACCACCTCACCATCCTTGCAGCCCTGCTGCCGCCCAGGCCACATGGCCATGGTGGCATCTCAATCCCACAGGGGCATAGACTTCCACGGCACGACCGTAGGGCTCGCCAAGAAGCTTGTGATGTGCACCAGGGACTCGGGCGGTGTGAACCAGGTGGGTCCCGCTGCCCGGGCATGCGCCGGGAGGGCAGCAGTGGTCCCACAGTCTGCACTCCCTGCATTGTATTTTCCAGAGCAGGTCTCACCTCCACTGGTCTCCAGCTTTCCCCCTCCGCAGCCTTAGGGCTGGATCTGGTTCTTGGCATCTCCGACCCTTGAGTGACTGATCCACAGAGAAGTGTTGGGGCCGCAGGGGAAAGGTAGCTGTGGAAACCCAGCTGGGTGCCTGCGGAGGGCTCTGATATACCTGAGCCCTGAAGAGCCTCCCAGACCAGCTCCGTGGACACAGGGCTTCTCCCACCACCTGTGAGATGGCTGGGACTTGGTTTGCAATTGCTCCTCAGCCATCCTGGCTGTGGTCCTCATCCCTCCCCAGGGAGGGCATCCTTTGCTGGAGTGGGAGTGGTCGGCCATGGGACTGTGGCTGGTCCAAGAACCACCACAAAGCATTGTTTCAGGGGAG
>NW_008794890.1:87297-115524 GCF_000699145.1 Aptenodytes forsteri | reverse complement strand
GGGAGTGGTCGGCCATGGGACCTGTGGCTGTCCAAAACCCACCACAAAGCATTGTTTCAGGGTAGCCGCTATATCTAAGCTCACTTACAGCTCTGAGAGCCCAGTCTGGAGGTCTTCAGAGGCCATGGGACCAAGTCCAGCTTTTGTTGTCCTTTACTTCAGCATGGCAGCATTAGGGAATGAATTGCAGACAGCAGCGAGACCTGGCATTGAGCAGTTGAAGAGCCCCAGTGGGCCCCATGGAGATGCTGTGGAGAGCATTTGAACCATGCTGCACTTCTTGTCCCACAGGACCACAGCACGAATCCTATCGGCGCTGCATCCACCATGGCTCACGAGATGGGGCACAACCTGGGGATGTCTCATGATGAAGACATTGCTGGCTGCCGCTGTCCTGTCCCCAAAGCTGATGGAGGATGTGTCATGGCGGCGAGTGTTGGGTGAGTGAAGGAGAAAGGGGAATATCCCTGGCCAGCAAATATCTCAAGGTGTCCTCTGGCACTGTCCTGATGGTGTGAAGCCTGTGAGATGGTCAGGTTTGGGTGGACACTTCACTTGAAGCTGCACTTCAAAGGTCTGTTCGTGGCCCTCCAGCTTCTCCCTGGGCTGGTGACTGCAAGGGCCCTTGGGCTCTCATCTCCGCTCATCACTGCCTGTTTTTGTGCCCCTTCAGCTTGGTTTACCCCAAGCTCTTCAGCCGTTGCAGCGAGCAGGACATGTGGCAGTTCCTCGGGGACCCCAGGACCAGCTGCCTGCTGAACATCCCCAGGGCGGATGAGCTGTACGGGGGGCCGGTGTGCGGGAACCAGTTTGTAGAGCGGGGAGAGCAGTGCGACTGTGGCACGCTGGAGGTAGGGATGCTTTCTGAGAGCCCAGGAAGGAGGGTGGGCGGCAGGGACTTGAGTCCTGTCATTCAGACTCGGAAAAGCTTGTGCAAGCCTTTTCCCTGGACATGGTGCTTTGCAAGACTCATCTTCCTTATGTTCCTGACGCTTCTGCCGAAAAGTAACTTGCGGAGGATATTCATTAACTTGGATGCGTCCCCCCCCTTCATGTAGCTGGCTGTGATTTTTAGCAGGAGTGTGTCTAGGAAAGCTGGACATCCCCCCAGCATATCCTCCAAAGAGGTGATCCAAGGAGGGGAACATCATGGCATGTTGTTCTTTCAAAAGCCATGTTCAACTTTTCCTCATCCCTAACGGCCCATTACTGCATCGCAGGGAGGAGATTTAAGACAAATGGCCAGGTGATGTCTCTGGGATAAATCCCTGGGTCACAGCCCTGCTCTGGGACCTGAAGGGATGCTCCCCTGATGCAGAGAGCACAGAGATCATCCTGTTTTCTCCTTCCTGGAGATGTGCAAAGGGTGCTACCAGAGAGCAGGGGCCCAGGTCAGGCCCCATCTTCTGAAAAAAAATCTCTTCTGGTCCTTTGGTTTGGTGTTGGTAATGGGGGTAAACAGGCAGCAGGACTGGTTCACACCTGGGATGATGCTGTGGTTTTGCCCCATGGTTCACCCCATGGTGGCTACGCTGCCATTGGCACCTGGTGACATGGCAACTGGGTCCCCCCCAGAAAAGGGTCTTTCAGGGGACTTTCAGGATGGTTTCAGTCCCTTCCTGTCTCACAGGAGTGCTCCGACCGCTGCTGTAACGCCACCACTTGCCAGCTGAGAGAGGGAGCCGAGTGCTCCCAGGGGGACTGCTGCCAGGACTGCAAGGTACTGCTGCTGTTGGGGGGACCAACTTGGCAGGGAAGGGAGCTGGTGGGTGTGCAGTCCTGCCCCGGGCTCCTCCAGAGCTTCCCGGTAGAGGCAAGGTGTGTCCATAGCCCACTGGAGAGCCTGAAGGCCCTCTGTAGCAGCCTGCCCAGAGCCAAATGAACCCAGTGGTTTTGGGGGTAATCACACTTTCCATTCAATGCTCTCACTACATGGGACAGTCAGCATCTTGGGTGGGAAGCGGTTGGGAAGGTGAAGCAGCCTCTGTTTCTGGCATCCTGGAGCCCAGGTCCCCTGGCGCTGTTAGGTTAGGTGCAGGATGAAAGGACTGGTCAATGTTCAGAAGCAATCAGTGTGGCCCATTCCTGATTTGGGAAACCAACCTGCCTCTTCGGCTCCATTCGTCCAAGAGAAGGTTGAGTTACATGCATTGGTTCCTGCACACAGGCATAAGAAATGCCTTGATGTGAAGAGATAGGGCTGGAAGAGGACCCGGGACAAGTTCAGACTAAAGGCAAAGCACAAGGTGTTGCCTACAGGGAGAGACATAACTATGGGAAGACCTAGTCCAAGGTCTGATGGTGTCCGTCCTGTGCAGTAGCTCAGTCAATAGCAAATGTCTTTGTGCCAGAGCGGCACAAGCTGCCGTATCTGGATCTGTGGGGTGCCGGGAGATGTTTTGAAGACCAGGGTGCTGCTGGGCTGTGGTGCCTGTGTGGATCTGGGGATGTGAGAGCATCAAGGCAGTGCTGACATCCCCTTTTCTGTGCAGTTAAAGGCTGCTGGTGCGCTCTGCCGGCCCAGCAAGAACGACTGCGACCTGCCCGAGCACTGCACTGGCCTCAGTGCCGAGTGCCCAGAGGATGTCTTCCAGGAGAATGGCATCTCCTGCCAGAATGGCAACGGCTACTGCTACAATGGGGCCTGCCCCTCACACGGCGAGCAGTGCCGCACGCTCTGGGGCACAGGTAGCTACTCCCCCACGCTGCCCACCCTCCTTGCCCCACATGCTGGATGATATGCCTGGAGCCCCGGCTCCTGGGGCCAGGGCATTGCTCGGCTGTGGTCCCCTCCTGCATCCCTAGCTGGAGTGCTATGGCTGCTGACCCTAAAGCGTGGCCACTGGTGCCAGCACCACCGGCTTGCTGCAGGCTCTGGCTCCGTGTGACCCTTTCCGTGTGTCCCGCAGAGGCCCAGGTGGCTCCTGATGTCTGCTTTAAGCACAACAGTGAGCAACACCTTCACCTCCACTGCCTCACCGAGTATGGAAAGCAGCCCTGCAGCCCCAAGTAAGGAGCTGGGGATGGGGGTTAAGGGGGTGGTGTCCATGTCTGGCGACAGCACCATGGGGCTGAGCAAAGCTCCCCAGCCCCGTGCCACCCCCGCTGCTGGTGCTCATGGCTGCTTCTTCCACAGGGATGTGAAGTGCGGCACGCTGCTGTGCCTGAGCGACAACACAAGCCCTGTCCTCGGCGGCGGCTCCTACTCCCTCTTCTTTGGCCGCTTCAAGTGCAAGGCAGTCATTGCCAGCAGCGACGCCAATGAGGTGGTGGCCAAGCTCAGGCTGGTGCCCACTGGTGCCAAGTGCGGAGAGGAAATGGTGAGCGTGCTGGCAGATGTGCTGGGGTGGTGGGGGGAGGTGACCACCGGCCATGGGGACCCGGGGCAGCCTCAGAGTCCCCCTGCCTGCCCCCAGGTCTGCTACGCTGGGCGCTGCCAGAACCTCCTGGTCTACGGCAACAAGAACTGCTCGGCCAAGTGCAACAACCATGGGGTACGCTGTGGGATCATCCTCTCCCAGGGCAGCTGCGGGGCCCGGGCGGTGGTCCTGGCCCCTACAGTGTGTCCACCACACTGACACTTTCCTCCCTCATCTCAGGTGTGCAACCACAAGCGCGAGTGTCACTGTGAGCCAGGCTGGGCAGCGCCCTACTGTGAGCAGAAGATTTCAGGGGTGGCGGCAGGTATGGCATCCCCTGTGCATGACTGGCATGAGCTCCCTCAGCCAGATGCGTGTGCTGGGGAGGGATGCTGGGGAGGGGGTCGGCGCCCTGCCATGGTGCTGGAGGGCACCACTCCATGGGGCGTCCCTGGCATGGGAGCACCTATCCTGACGCTAACCGGGTCTCCACAGGGAGCAGCAGCGTGGTCTTGGCGACTATGCTGGCTGTGCTGGCGCTCTCCGGCATCCTGCTCGGCAGTGGTGTTGTGCTCCTCAGAGGCAGGGGGACAAGGCACTTCCAGAAAGGGTAATTTCCCCCCTCCTCTGCCCCACAGCAGGGCTGAGCCACGGCCACACAGGCTGAGCTCAGGTGTTGCCTGGAGCAGCCCCCCATTATCCCTGTGCCCCACAGGAGGACCTCCAGTGGGCCTGCTGCTGGCCTCGCCAACCCACTCTTCCAGGAGGGTGGCCGGACGCGACTCCCCCGCCGCCAGCTGTCCCGTCACGACATCGGCCACCCAAACCTGCTCAGCAGCACAGCGGCCCCGCGGGATGCCTGGGCCCTCGGGCCCTGCCGCCCAGCCCCGCAGGTAAGGGAGCTGAACAGAGCCCCAGTGCAGGGCAGCCTTTGTGGCATGGGCAGGAGGGCAGCCTCTCACCCTGTATTTTGCTGACTCTGCAGCTGCCAGCACCAGTCCCTCAGGTGACATCTCCAGCCTCTGCAGGATGGCCCCTGCAGGTAACCACCACTCTGAAAGCCACCACTGCCTCGTGGCAGGGTGGCCTGTCCTTCCCATGGCCAGGGCCACTCTCAGATGTCCCCCCAGCCTCCTCTGGCCTGACCAGCCCCAGGTGTGTCGGGCACATCCATGGGGTGGCCCAGGCGGCTGATGACTTGGGGGAGCCCCTTCCTCTGCCTCCTGTCCCCCTCTGGGTCCCTCCTTGGTGCCCAGGAGAGGGACTCAGGGCTCTCCTCTCCTCCTGCCAGGCAAAGCCGAAGCCACCCAGCAAGCCTCTCCCAGCACTGAAGAGCAAAGCGCCGTGCCATGGCGAGGGGCCACCAGGACCAGCCCTCCCTCACCCCCCACCAACACCCCCCTCAGTCTTTCAGCGGGGCGTCCCCCCAAAGGTGGCCCTGAAGCTACCCCTGGCCAGGAGGTGACCAAGGATGCTCCATCTGCCACCGTGGCTGAGGAGTTGCTGGCTCTGGCGCTTGTGTGGCACAGCTGGGGAGCCACCGTCTCACTTCCACCCTTACTTGAATCACTCACCAGACCTTCCCCCGGGAGGGCACCAGTGTTTACAGATATTTGAGTTGTGCCTTAACAGACTTTGTAGCCTCATGGTTGGCCCAGGGAGAGCCGTCAGCCGGGGCTTCGTGAGAAGACCAGGAGTGGGGACAATGCCAGCTCTGGTTTTGAGGCCAGCCCTGAGTTGGCCTAGGCTCTCCTGTGCCTTGGGAGCTGCTGCCTTCTCTCCCAATATCCTGAATGTGTCCTGCTCCTCCTGCCCCTTCCCTGCTGGGGCCGCAGTGAGGAGCTTCTGACATCGCCTGCTGGGCTTTCCGGGGCAGGAGTGCTGCACTGCAGGGACCATGCCCTGGGGCCACTGCCCCAGCTGGGGACAGTCACACAGGGGGGTCTTGCCAGGGGCTTTGGCAGGTCCAAGCTGGGTTTGGCCTCCCCGCTGGGCTTTTATCTCTGAAGTTATCACTTGAGTTACTGTTATCCTGAAAGGGAATTTCCTGGGAGCCTTTTTACAGCAGCCATTAACTTAAGACCCTTATGTGACCATTTTGAGCCATCTGTTGTGAAACCAGACCTCCCCATTTTTGATATAATTTAGGTTGAAGGCTTTTATACCAATAAAGACTGAAGGTAGTGGTGTCACAGGGTGTCTCTCGGTAGAAGGGGGAAGCACAGGCAGCGGAGCAGGAGGGCAGTGGGGCAGGAGGGTGGCAGCAGGCAGGGAGCTGCCAGTTGCTCAGGGTGGATCTGGCATGGGTGGAGCCAGCAGGGAGAAGGGCTTGAGCTGAGGTCCCAAATACTGTGCCAGAGCCACGGGGAACAAATGGCAGAGCTTCCTGCCAGCTGCACGGAGCAAGGCTGTCATGGGGGCTGCAGAATGCTGCAGCAAGTCCCTGTGACCCCCCACAGCCCCAGCTGCCAAAACAGGCCCCAGACTCACTCTCTGACTGAAGACAAGCCACCATGAGTCCCACCACCACCTTGACTCCCATCATCCTAGTCCAAGACAAGCGTTCATGCTTGCAGGCAACATCGGTGCTCAGGGACCAGCCCGCAGGCCCCAGGGACACCAGCCACAGTCCCCAAAGACACCGCTTGCACACAGCAGCCATGCCTGCTTGGGAAACGCTCCTGCACTGGCTGCACGCGAGCAATGTGGCAGCTCAGGTGGGGGCCCAAGGGCCACCAGGGCTCAGCTCCCACCATGAGCTTCGGAGGATGATAGCAGAAACACAGCAGGACTGTAAGTGCTGTCCCTGCTGCTCAGGACCATCCTGTGGGTTTTCTTTCAGCCCAGGCTGCTCATGGGGCTCCTAAGGTGGCAGTCACTGGGGACATTCAACTAGATGCAGTGTTACTGTGGGATGAGAGGCATAGGTGTCCCCCCTCCACATGCCTACAGTGATACTGGCCCTAGGACACATAAAGCCACCAAGGAAATGGTAACAAAATAGTTTTATTCTGCTTTATCAAAAGAACTTAACACTGTGCATGTAAACTTGAACATACATGTTTCCTTAAAGGTGCGGATCCAGTGGCAGACGCCTTTAGTCACACAAGCACACAGACCTTTTGAACGGAGAGAAAAACCAGTTCAAACCAATGTTCCCAGTTGCACCCATGTTCCCGCTCTGCAGCTCCCATCTCAGAGAGGAGCAAAGCCCAGACTGGGGTGTTAAAGTCATGGTGATTCCCTCCTCCCACACACCTACTCAGGCTTCTGAAGTGGTGGCTGGGGAAGCAGAGAAGGATGGAGGAGGCTTTTGCAGAAGGCACTGAGCATCACGCACACGTTGCTGCAGGACTTCAAACCACAGGAGCATCCCCAGGTGTCCCTCAGACCACATGGGTAGGAGGTGGCTGATGCATACCCAGCCAGAGCAGGATGACATTTAGCCAGAGTGACAGCCACTAATGGCAAAGCCATGCATCCACCTGGATGGCTGCAGGGAGGCCCAGCAAGACTCAGATCCAAAGGGAAGTAGCCCTCCCTGTAGGGGGATCTCGCTCTGATCACTGCAGGAGAGCTGTGAGCTGTCTGGTTATTGCTTCTAGTGGTTCCCCTTCGTGCCCTTGCTTCTTGTCATCTCCAGGCTAGCAGAACCTACCCTGTCCACCCAGCCTGATGCCCAGGGTTTGATGCCAGCACTAGGTAGTGCCCAACCCCAGTGAATACCACATGGAGACAAGTCTACATCTCCTCCAGGAGTGCCTCTGTTCTAAAAAGCCCGCCTTAATCTCAAAATTCAACCGAAGTGGCCACTGCAAGCCAGCAACACCGAGGAGGTGGAGGGTCAAAGAGCTGCAACTCCACTGGCTCCTTGAAGCCCTTCCCACAGGAGAAATGGGACCTTGCAAGTCAAACGGTACTTCCAGGACACATTTCAAACACCACAGCTATGAAATACACTGCCATCCCCTCTCTGCCCTGGCACCCTTCCCCTGGAAAGGGCACTGCTGTGCCTGCCCGCTCCTCTCCTGCCATCAGCCATGGGTTTCAGCTCTGCCCTGCCTGCTGGCTGAGCTGCCTTCCAGCACGACATGCAGACATCCTTCCTGCTCCTCTGCCCACCGGGGTCCTTTGAAGGGTGCTCTTCATCAGGAGGGCACTGTTTGCCCAAGCCTTTGGCAGGTGAGGTCATGAGCCCGCCCCATGCAAAAGATTGGCTTAGTGCTCCCCAGGCTGGGATCTGCAAGGCACATGGCTGTGCCACAACCCCTGTGCACCAGGTGTGTACAGCAAAAACTGGAGAAACCTCTCCTCCTGGCAACAGCAGTACCCTTCCTCTCATCCTCAGAGCATGAGGAAGCATGCTCTCCCATGACCTCCCTGGAAGCCGGGACTGGTGCTCAGCACCTTCAGCTGGCCTCTCACTGGGGCAGGGTCCTGGTCCCTGGCTCCTGCCATGGCTGGGTTTGAAGAGGAGCTGGTATCCTGGAGCAGAGCACCAACTGGGCCTTGGGAGTTTGCAGACAGGTGGAGGTGAAACTGCTGCAGTCCCCCAGTCATGTATTACCCAAGCTGGCCAGCAGCGGCAGCAGGAGAGGCAGGGTCAATACATCCCTGGTCTGCCCCAGAGATGGAGGAGAGGCAGCCAGGGCAGGAGCTGAGACAGCATAAGGCACTGTATGTTACCAAACTTCCTTGAGGAGAGACACTACCATCCTCCAAGTCAGGCCACACAGCACTGGAAAGCCTGAAGCCCACACAACTCGTTTGGGGAAATCATTAGCAGAGGTAAAGTTCAGACCATTTGTTTTGGGTTGAATGTTTCACCAAGGCAAAAGCTAAGCATGTTCCTCCCCTTGCCATGAGGCTGCAGATGGTGCCAGGGACAGAAGATCTCAATGCCAGCACCAACCAGCCTGTCAGCATCAACCGGCGAAGCGCCCGGAGTGTCACCACCAACCGGCCTGTCCGGTGAACCACGCCAGGGCTGAGCGCTGCACATGGCTGCGCCCGAGGGGACAAGAAAGCAGGATGAACGTACAGATATTCCAGGCTGGCGGAGGAGAGGTGGTCTCTGAACATATAGTGGGTTTGGAGGCAGGCAATGCTGCAGTGCTACCAGCTGGGGAACGGCGTTCCAGCTCAAGCTCCTGCCAGTTGCTTCCTCAGCCATCATCTTCTGGGATTGTCGCAGAACACGAGAAACAGGTCCTAGAAACAAGCACGTCCTCACAGGCAAAGGGGAGGACAGAGGAAAAGAGGAAAGCAGATCGTACCAGCAGATTTCCCCCCTGAGCACATCTCTCTCACCTTGCAGTGGCACATGGGGAGCAGGGGTTGGATATATTACAATGCACACCAGGAGAAAAGATCATTCTGCCAGCACAGCTCGTGAGTCAAAAGCCCCGCAATGCAGCGAAGCCTGGCCAGTGATGAGAGGACCAGTGACAGACTCCCCACCGCGGCTGTTCAAGGACACACGAGGCAGGTCCCATTTCTTCTTGGAGCAGTGGATTTTGCACTGGGGAGCAGCAATGCCTCACCTACTTTGCAGCTGAGGTGTCAAAACATCTGATGTGCTGCGGAGCGGGGTCCCTTCACTCTTCTCTTCCCCTTCACTTTGCCAGCAAGGCAGAGCAGTGGAAATTCAGCCCCCTTTCCCTGGTGAAAAGACCTACACAGGGAGGCTGGGGTCTGAGCAAAGATTTCCGAGCCCTGTTCCCAACCAGCTGCTCAGAGGTGCTCCATGCACTCTGAAATCTGGTTTACGGTGCAAAGTGAGACCCAGCCACCCAGCTGAAATCTACTACAGTCAGTCACAGGCAGCCAGTGTGATGCTCTTGCTTGGAGAGGGGGAGTTACAGAAGCCCGTTAGAGATTGCTTGCTCCGAGTCGTTATCTAGTGCCACTGCCTAAAGGAAAGAAGAAGATAATGGCTACGCAGATCCTATTCAAATAACCTATTCCACACCAAACCACTCCTCGCCAGGCCTCGCCCTGAGCAGGAACACGCAGCCTCCACTGGCCAAGGAGAGCCCACTCCACTGGAGTCCTTGAGGAGAGTTAGATAGTGCCGGTTTCTACCTGCCTTGGAGTCCACAAAGCAAAGCTTCATCGGCAGGACGAAGGAAACCTCTTTGCTTGGCCTCAGCGAGGAGCACTGGGGAATGACCAGTGGGCAGCAACATAGCACTCAAAGCAACATCTCCTACCTCCAGAGTAATGCTTGCTAAATAATTGCACCTACTGCAGAAGGCTTTCCTGGTGTCTGTCTTTTAATATTCCAGTATAGGTATGTTAGTACAGGACTATCCCTCATTTGGAAGCACCAATTTAATAGGGGAAGAAATGGAAGAGGCAGAGCACTTGCAATGTGTTGCTAGAAGAAAATCAACCCAACTGTCACCTATACACAAGATGTCCACGCATGCGCTGCATCCGCCCCACCAGCACAGGGCAACATCCCCATTCACAGCTGGGCTAGCTGTTGAGCTGTACCAGGTATCTTTCTACCTCTGTCAGCCAGTGCTTTCCTTTGCTCTGAGATGGCTTTCTCCAGAGGCCTCCGGGGCCTCCTGTGAAGGAAGGCTGGTTTCTTGGGCAGTCCTCAGATTGGCTTGCTGGAAGGCACAGGAATCCAGAAACACGTTGGGGATGCTGTCACCAAAATACAGCTTGCTGTTCGCAGCTATCGCTTGGTATTTCATTAGTTCCAGATACTCGGGGGTAAGTTTCAGCTACAAAAAGAGAAACCAGAGACTGTAAGAGACAACCTTCTGGGTCCCGCATCATTAGATTTCATCTCGGGCAACTGCCTCCTGGGATATGGGCTGTTAAATCAAGTGTTTTTCCAGTGCTGCCCACCTGAACCTTATCTCCTGTGCAGAGGAAAAGAGTAAGCAAGTCCTTTTCTGACCAGCTTTCAAGTGCTCACCTTGTTGGAATCAGCCAGCTTCTGAGCAGTGTAGTACTCCGCATCAGCTTTTGCTTTCTCTCTTGCTAGGAACGCAGCATCTAACACAGCCACAGAAGATGGACAGGAAAAGAAGCATTAGCAAGTGAATAGCCCCATCACATTTGAGCACCTGAGCCTTTGTCCCATGGGGACTAGCTGACCCAGGTGTGCCCGTGACACAGCGACACAGCCTGGCTGGCCGTGTACCTGCACTGCTGGCTTCTTAGAGGGGTACCTGCAAAGGGGAGGAATGACCCCAGTGCATAACCTTGCGCTACTGCACCCTTTATTATTTTTGCAGAATGGCGATGCCTATCAGCTCAGTTCTGAGGTTCCTCTACCTGCCACCACCCTGAGCTGGAAGATGACCCCAGCAGCACGCTAGAACCACGGTTACCTTCAATCTCAGAAATTCGCTTCTCTGTTTCCTTCTCCATAATCTTCTGTTGATAGTGAATCCTGGCCACCTGAGCAGCCTTCTCTGCCTCTGCAATCACAACAGGCTCAGCTCAGACATTCACTTCACAGAGCCTGAGCATCAGCACCCTGACCCCAGCACCTGGTTGCAGAATCTGCCACACAATCTGCCAAAGAATCTGCTGCCTCCCTTTCTGCTCAGATCCTACAGTGCCAGTTTGTACTCCAAGCAATACAGTTATAGAAAGAAAACACAGTGCTGATGTTTCTAGAGTTGCACTGGCTGATGTCCCTTTTACAAGCGATTCCCCCTGGCACAAGGATATTTAGCTTCAAGCCCAAGCAGTTTTTCTGGCAGAGCTGTTACCTCTTGGCCTGCAGGAGCCCCACTGTAGGACAGAGGTGTTCGCTGCTCTGCTGCTATGGGGAGGGAGGTAGGACGTAGGCTGCTGCTGTATCTAGCAGCACATTCATATTTTCTAAATGACTGGTGCAGCCTGGCTGTGCTTCCTTCAGGGAGCTGTCAGCGATGCAAGACAATGTCCTACCCCGGCTTACTGGGGGATGTAGGAATAGAAATTCAGTCTGGCCCCTGTCCACTAATACTCCCAACTGGTGACATACCAATGAGCGCTTTCTTCCGGTCTGTCTCTGCCTCCTTCTCTACTACCTTCTGCTTCTGGGCTGCAATCAGCAGCTTGGTCTTCTCAGCCTCCCTGCAGGGTGAGAAACATTATCACAGGGAAATGGAGCTGGGGAGCAGCTCTGCAAACCAGGGCATGAGAGGCCGGGGGACAAGAAGTCGACCAGTTGCCAGCATCAAGTCCTCACAGCCATGAGGACCAGCTCTGTCTTCAGCTGTATGAGCACATGTGTAGCCAGCAGGTCAAAGGAAGAGATTATTTCCCCCTCTCCATTTGGCACTGGTGAGGCCACATCTGGATGCTATATACAGTTTGAGGCCCTCGGGACAAGGAGTGAGTCCAGTGCAGGGCTACTGCAGATGTGGGGTGGAGGCCAGGGCATATGAGGAAAGGCTACGGGAGCTGGGCTTGTTCAGATGGAGACGAGGAGGTGAAGGGGGACTCAATAGCATCTCCCTGTGCCCAAAGAGGTTCTGGAGGCACTGGGGCTGGACTCTGCTCGGAGGGGCACAACGAGAGCCCCGGAGGCACCGGCACAAGCTGCAGCACGGGAAACCCCAGCCGGCCCCAAGGAAACAGCCCGTCCCTGTGCAAGTGGGGTGTCCCTGGGACCGGGCCCTGAGCGTTGGGGGATCCTCATCCCCGAGGATGCCCCAACTCACCCAGACACAGCCCACGGCAACCTACTGCAGCTGTGGCATTGGCCCTGCTTTGAGAAAGGGCTTGGACAGGAGATCTCCATGGGTACATAGACTAAAATCTGTCTGCACTTCTGTGAGTTTGCTGGAGGGGAGTTTATGGGTGAGACATCAAGACCCCTGAGCCCTGAATTCAGTTTGCAAGTCTTCTGCAGGTTCTCTATAGCACACCAGTGTCCCCTCTACATAAAGGAGTAGGAACATAGCCTTGATATGGACTCTGTACATGCTAACAACCATCTTTGTGAAGGGCTGAAAGGCTTCAAGGTGAAAGAGCTATGGAAACGGAGAAACAGAATGCACAAGTGCACCTAGCAAAGCACACACTGACTAGAGTCCACCTCTCATCTTCTGAGCACCAGGTAAGAGCTTTCTAATAGCATTATACCTGTGCTAGACCCTCAAAACCAATGCATACAATTTTATGTACAGCCACTCACATTAGCTCAAAATTTCTTCGGATGGCTTCTGGGATTTTGGGTTTTGTAACACGCACAGCCTATGGAAAAAAAAGTGAATGCATTTTAAATTAAACATTTTGATGCAAGCTGCCTAACTAAGAAATGTCTTTGCAAAACCAGCTGTAGTGCTCTGGATATCTCCACATCAATCCAAGACCACACATAATGGTTCTCAATCCTCTTGTACAACACAGCTGAGCACAGCCACTCTCACAGAGGTGCCTTACAGTTGTATCTCCTGTCTTTGCACCTTTTACGGCACCTAAGTGATCAAGTAAGGCCTGTGGAATAGACTGCTAAAGAGGTCCACCACCTTTGTTAGAAGCAGCTTAGTTCTCCACCCCAAAGACTCTTCAAACATCACCAGACAACACTTCCCAAAGTATTGCTCAAGAAATGGGCTCACAAACCCAATGAAATTAAATTGCAGGAGTGAGACTTGCAAAACAAGAGGCAGGGCTACGAGCTCAGGAATGGGTTTTCCAGGAGAAAAACTTGCAAAAGCGACAACACAATGAGAGACATAGCAGTGAAGACAGGGGAGAGCAGCAGGGCATGGGTGGCAGCTGGGAACTGTTGTTGTTTGCAACTGTGGATCATCAAGAGTGATGTGCATGGCGATGCTGACACCACAACTCGGGTACATGCCAGAGACAGCCGCTAAGCTGCTCTGCGGAGGACTCTCTCTGAAATATGAGGGAAACGCCTCCAGAGGCAGGACCAGGAGCTACTGCTGCTCAGCTGGCATGTTGTGTGACTCATTACTGAGCTTTAGGAGATGCAGATTGACAGTCCACAGCTGTACAATTGCTTCACAACCCTCCTGCTCCACCTTCACTGTAGATCTAGTGCTGAACCTACTGCTTCTCTCTGGGGTCAGTAAGTCTGCAAAGAACCGAGGGGCTTCCACAGAGGGGAATGGAATATGGACATGTCCGGGCAAGTCTTCGTATGCAGTGCGAAAAGGGAACCGCTTCCATGTGACAGGCTCCCTGGCCCTGGCAAACACACCCCGCCTGGGGAGAAGAAGCCAGCCTGTCATCAAAGCAGGACACTTGGGAATCGCAGAATGATTTGGGTTGGAAGGGACCTTTAAAGATCATCCAGTCCAAGCTCCTCCCACCATAGGCAGGGACATCTTCCACTAGATGAGGTAGCTCAAAGCCCTGTCCAACCTCACCTTGAACACTTCCAGTGATGGGGCATCCACAACTTCTCTGGGCAACCTGTTCCAGTGTCTCACCACCCTTATCATAAGACATTTCTTCCTTATCTCCAATCTAAACCTACCCTCTTTCAGTTTAAAACCGTTGTTCCATGTCCTGTCACTACAGGCCTTTGTAAAAAGCCCTCTTTACACATTGAAAGGCCACAATAAGGTCTCTCTGGAACCTTCTCTTCTCCAGGCTGAACAACCCCAACTCTGCTGCTCCTCTGCAGAAAGCAGATTTATTGGACATCAGACCGGAACATCCTTCAGTGAAAGGACTTTTCTAAGCTCTTACCAAGTCCCTAGAAAGGTACCACATGGAGAAAGCTCACCTCACCAGTTACTGCAGGGTATGCAGGGGGATATTCTTTCTACCTCCATAATACCCCCTGCACCAAAACAAAGGTCAGTTTCCAGAAGTATGGCTTTTCCAACATGGGCAAAGATTCCTCTGTAACCAGGAAAGCCGCCAGGTCTTTGAAAATCTCCACTAGCTGCTTCTTCTTCAAGCCAATGGCTCAATCTATTTAACAGTGAAATCTATGTAAATCTACTAGATGGAAATACTACTGTGCACTGTCAATACTGTTAATAATCAGCATTGGGAGATGCTGGGACTAACTGGCTGAGCCACAGCTTTGCAAAAAAGAGCATGAAGGAATCAAAAGACAAGCTGACTATATGACAGCATCTTTTCCCTATGGCCATGAAGTCCAGCCACATCCTGAGCTGCACTGGCAAAAGCTCAGCAGCAGGTTGAAGGTAATTTTTATTCCAGTGTGGGGAATCCAGTATAAGGGATACTAACAAACTGGAGAGTGCAGTTGAGAGCCACTGAGATGGCAATGTAAACGCTGCAGAGAATGGGAACACGCTGATGGTATGGCTGACAGTATGGTACTTCTCCTCTCCTGTTGATCCTTGTCCTTAAATATGGGCGTGACATTTGCCTATTTCCAGTTATTAGGGACCTCCCTTGACCACTGCCATCTTTCAAAGAGAGTGGCTTCACGATGGTGTGGGCCAGCAACTCAGCACCTTGGGATGCATCCCACCTGGTTCCACAGACTTGTATGTGTCCATCTGCTCAGCTGTCCTCTACTGTGGGTAATGCTTCATCTCTGCAGACTCTGCTGCTAGGGTAAGGAATGGGGAGGCCCAAGGGCAGACCTTGCCAGAAAGAAGTCAAACAAGGTGTTGAGTACTTCAGCCTTTTCCATGTCCTTGGTCACTATGTCCCCTGCTCCACAGCTTCCTTGGCCTTCCTTTTGCTGTGGATGCCCCTCAGAAGCCCTACACAGCCATCATTAGGTCCAAGTCTAGCTGAGCTTTGGTTTTCCTAACTCTGTCCCTGCGCTTTCAGTTCAATTAGCTTTATTCCTCCCAGCTCATCTATCCCTACTCCACCTTCTGTGAGTTTCCTTTCTGCTTTTCAGCTCAGTCAGGAGCTCCTTTTTCATCCACACCGGCCTCCCGTCTCACCTACTTGACTTCCCACACTTTGGGGTGTCCTTGGCAATGACATGGGGCCTCGTGGCCTCCTTTGCTGACCATGGCAGTCTCCCACGGGACCCTGCCAAGCACATCTCGCACAAACTGAGTTCTGTTCTCCTTAAGCCCAGGCCCGTAATTCTCCTATTCACCTCGCTCCTCTGAGGACCTTGAACTCACCACCTTACAGCTGCTGCACCTCACACTGCTACCAGACTTCATTTCTCAACCAGTTCTTCCTTGTTTCTAAAAGGTCCAGCAGACCATCTACCCCAGTCAGCTTTGCTCACCACTGCCAAAACCTGTGTTCAACACCCTTCAGAAGCATCCAGCATGGCTTTCACCCAGCCCTATTGCTCTTCCAGCGGACACTGAGGTAGTCAGAGACCCCCATGAGTACTAGGGTCTGCGATCAAGAGGCTTCCTCTGGTCTTCTAGAGGCAGTTTTATCTACTTCATCTTACTAACTGGGTGGTCTGCAGCAGAAAAGGCCCACGTGGTCCTCCGTGTTGGTTTGATTCTTACCTATATTGGCTCTTATCTCAGCTGTTCATCATCCATCCCAAAGCGAAGCTCCGCATGATTTGAGCCCATCTTTTGCAGGCAGCACAACCCTGCTGCCTCACCTTCTCAGCCCGTCCTCCCTAGAGAGCCTGTACCCATCCACAGCAGCACGGCACTCACGTGAGCTATCCCACCAGGCCCCAGGACTGCAAATGCGCATGGATTTCCAGTTTCTCAGGTTTGTTTCCCAGGATGTGTGTTTCTGTCCAGACACTTGAGACAAGCCCCAGGGCGTGCTTTCACAAGGGAAGTGCAGGAGCCTCCCCTATGACACTGTCCCTAGACACTTCTTACCACCCACTGGCCTCCGTTTCTCTTCAGGCTGTGGCCACCATTCCAGTTAGGAAATAATGTTTTGCATCAGGCAACTTGGAGGACTTTTAAAGGTTTCATATATATTAGTTTTAATAAACCTAGAAATAAATGCTGTTAATTCCCTCTAATAGCATCTTTTCAATAATGAGTTGTTTTCTGTGTCACTTCTTTCAAAAATGAATTGTCAGTGATCTCTGAAGTACTCGTGTGCAAATATGCTCTTCAAGAGGAAAGCGTTATGCCCAAATACAGAATTATTTCCCTTAGAGCTCACAAAACAATTCAGTTCAAGGTACAGTTAAGTTAATCTGGGTTACACAGCTGCATGTGAAGAGTTTAAAGAAAGCTCAGCTCTTCACCAAAGGAGCAGGGTATTTCCTGACAAGAGACACAGCAACATGGCAGAGTTGTATGCTGAGGTACAATTTTACTGGAGACAAGGGTGCAGCTCTGTTCTGAAAGGGAACAATAGGAACGCGAAGGCAGGATCACACTGTCTCTTAAGTACTTAACCATTTTCCTCACTAGTTATGGGACCTCTTCAAACTGCTGGTCCGGTGAGCTCAGTCCGGGCTGATGCAGGCAGGATATCCTTCAACTTTTGACCAACAGTGAAGACTGAGCATGCCAAATCAAGATGGGATAGCATACACTGAAGATCAGATTTAGCTCTGTAGTTAACATCTCCCAGCAAAGAGCTGTGAACTTTGCTTACACCCTTCCATACTCAGAGATCAAAAAGGGCCTTTACATTATGACGATAATTTTGATCGATAATGACCTTTTACAGGAAATCTCTCTGCGATGTACAGTGCAAGTTAACTCGGATATTTGGAAGACTGGTGCTATCTCAACTTCTTTGTGATAAGATGCTGCCTGTGGTTCACCCTCATCAAAACAGAGCAAGCCTATGCACAAATGAGCCACAAAGCAGAACAGTATTTATCATAGCATTTCATGTGCTGTCAACGGGAGGCTTTCCCTCCCTGCACACAGCCAGCCAGCCTAGCTAAATGTGGCAACAAGAACGGCAAACCAGATTTGGTTTCTCTCTTCCCTACAGTGGAAATCTCCAGAGATTTCCATCTTAGCCCTTGTGAGCCTAAGGTATATTTTTCCCAGTTGGTCACCCTGAACTTCAACATGCCAAAAACCCAGCACGTCCCATAGCCCAGCTAAGATTAAACACGATTTTCTAACATTAAATGTAAGCAGAAAATCACTTAAGATATAACATCTTTCCCTATCTCTGGTACAAGTGCAGAAAAGATGAAGATCTCTTTTGCAATTACCTGTAGAAACTGCACTGGCACACTGGAGTGCTCAGCTCTGCAGGGGTGCCAAAGGTAAAGAAAAACATTTTCTTGCTCTTTGCAAATTAAACCCAATACTTGCAGGTCTGTGGCCTAAAAGGTCCTTTTCTCTATCCTGCAGGTCTTCCCCCAACATAAAACTAGCATTTAGAGGTGGTCACTGTCATATGGACAGTCTTCAATGGACAAACCTCAACTCAAGGCTCAACTATTTCACGTTATGTGGAAAACCAAAGCAAGAAATCTCATCAATCTAGTGAAAGGTAAGCAAATTAGAGGTGGAAAAAAGTAATCTTTGTTAGGGAATGAACCTACCTGGATAGTGAGACCTGGTGCCATGACATTGAGATCCTTCTGCAGGGCCAACTTCAGATTCTCATCTATCTGATCTGTGTTTGGAGGACAAGAGAGAGACCACTTAGCTTATCATCATTTCTCTTACAGCTTGTGTGGCAGAGTGTCAACTGGCCTTGAAGAGCAGGTATCTCTATGGTTTAAGATAAAGATGCTTTCTGAGATCATTCAGTACATTGTTTCCCTTCCTATACCCCCTGGAAAACGTTCCCGAGAGGAGAGCCACATGCTAGCATCTCTAGAAAGGTTCAGCTATTGATGAACTCATGGTATCTGAGCTGAGGACAAATGGCTTTCAGCATCTCAGCAGAAAAAGCACCCAGAGCCTGCGGTCGAAGTCTATCCCTTCCTAGCTGGAGCCACACCAACCCCGCTGCCAGCAGCAAGCTCTGCCTTAAGTCTCTAGGGACCTGCAGGATCCAGTACTTGCTACTGAAAAAAAACGCATTTTGTCACTTCCAAGCTCCAGGAAGATCTCTGGCCACAGAAATGGCCAGTTATGAAGGGATTAAGCTGCATGTACTACCAGGAAACTCCTCTCTGACTATGGATATTTGGCAAGTCTGAGTACAGCATTGTACAGATTGACAGTCTCTTAATATTAAAAATCTGACAACCTTTTATCTTCCATAAACCAATTTTCCCCTACTCTGCCACTCAAGAAGGAATGTGATGCTGTTATGTCTTCGGGAGCACAGGTAGGTACCAAGAAGCAGAACATTAAATTTGCTAATTCCTGAACCACTGCTACCCCCTTGTGAAAAAACTAGAGCATTGCAATGAACTGAGAGCACGTCCCTTCCAGCTCTCGCTTGCTAAAAAGAGCCGAAGGAAGCTTTTAAAGTAAAAAAGTCAATTCAGCAACAGAACAGGGGCCTAAAAGTAGTACACAAGACAAAACCATCATCATAGTGAAGGCAATGGGCATGACTACACACACAAGAGCAGAGTGGCTACTTTGTGTGTCCAGAATTCAGTCCTAAGTGGAAAAGGACCAAAATAAAATTCCCATGTGCAGATGTGGAAAGACAAAGAAATCTGAATCGTTAAAGAGTAAAGTTACATGGGAAGTGACATATGGATGTATAAGGAGCTGGATTCTAGACTGCAACTCCAACACAGAGGCTGTTTGCTCACAGGAGCCTGCTGTAACATATTCCACAGAACAGGGAGATTACACAGCCCTTGGTGGGTGCATCCAGCTGCTATCCACTTACCGAACAGCTCAATGTATACTTCCTGCAGGGTATGGGCACTGCAGAACTGATTCAGCTCATGATGAATTTTATTGAAGATCAAGGTCTTATCGTAGTCTGCAGTGTAGTTTCTCACAATATCGTACACTGAGGAAGTAAGAGAATTATCACAGGTCACCACTGACACGTACTGCTTTCTGCAATGCCACAACCGCAAAACAACAGCTCAGGGTATCAGGAAAGTAGTGCAGCACTGGGACAGGCGGGTGGGGGATTTCCATCCTTGGGAGTTTTCACTACTTGGCTGGACAAAACCACAGCTGCCCTGCCCAGCAGTTAGTGAGAAGCCTGCTGTGAGTGGGAGAGAGGTCAGAGGAGAAGCCTGCAGAGGTCCCCTCCTCCAGTGCTGCTGGGATTATATGACTTCAAAGAGCAGAGTAATTACAGCAAGATATACTGCACGGTCCTGTTTTATGATCTTCATAAACAAACGAAACAGTAAAGCCTGTCCAGGACCTGCATGCATAGTAACAGATACTACTATAAAGTGAAAACAAGTATCATTCCCACAATTGTAACATGAATTCACCCTTCAATGCCTCAGTAATGCTAGCATTTTGCATTAAGCTATGCTGGTGAAAAAGCAGCTGTGTGGGTCTTTGGTTCAGCAGCTAGTGAAATAAGAAGGTAAGAGGCTCCTATGCAGGCTTTGCTTTTGTACTTTTCCCAGGAGCTGAGCTGGCAAGCACCTGGGGGCTTTTGTCCCATGTGTTTAGTTTCACAGGTGGTCTCCCCTTCAGCAGCAATAGGACTGCTTGAACACCCGTCAAGTTTCCAGATGTACAGGGGAGAAGCAATCCTAGAATTTATTTTCATCTTTGCAAATCTGTGGCTCTTCAAAAAGCTTGCAGACACATGCATGAAACTAATTGCTGTGGTACTGGGAACCATAAGGATAACAAGACACAGAAAATGGAAGCCTTGCAAACCAAGATAGAGAGGCTACAGGAGGAGTGAAGACAGTCACAGCGCTGCTTGTTGAAACAGGACGGGAAATACCTGCATACGGTGCCAATTTATTCACAACTTCTATTCTGTCAATGTAGATCATAACACCGCCACTGTAAGTGAAAAAGAGAATTAATGAATTATTACTGCAACTGTTAGCAGTGGTCCATATTTAAAGCAAAGTCTCTCTTTCCCTCTTTTACTAAATTCTACTAAACTTATTCAGAACAATTCTGACTTCTTGAGCATTTTGCAATTAGATGGTAGCAAACCCCAGCTTTGTACAGACTGGTCCCTCTCTCTGCATAAATCAAAAGCATGCTCCAGCAAGTCTGCAACACACTTTCGCTTCACTTTGTTACCTCCTACTTAGCCAGCAAAAGGAAAACATTTTTGAACAGGAATGTAGCTGCAACTATCAGAAAGGGGGAGTCTAGCACAATGAAGGGAAGGCAACAAGGACAGCAGACGACACCTGCAAGCAGCAGAGCAGACACAAACTGCAGACGCACCGCAGCTCTTCTAGGCAGCAAATACATTTTAAATAGAAAAGCCCTTAGTTTAAGTTCATGCATTTACTAACTCCAGCAGGAACCTGACAAGGCCCCTGTTAGAAAGGAAGAAACAAAGCATGTAACAGACTTTAATTCACATTCCCTACACCAATGTCATGTTGCAAACAGCTCTCCAGTAACACCACAACCATGCACATGCGCCTAGGCATGTGCACTGTCAAGAAGCTCCAGACACCTCATCGGAAGAAGCCTGCAGGCAGTTTCCTCCGCAAGGGATCACGTGCTGCCGGACTGGCAGAGAAAAGAGGGAATCAGAGGTAGGGGCTGATCTCAGCCTCTGCTCTTACTGACATGGCTTTCAGCAGGTCATGCCCACCCCTGGGTACCTGTGGCACCAGAGAAAAGCACAAACTCTACAGTGAAGAAAAAAAAAAACCCCAACTTTATTTTCAACAGCTCATAAGTCTCTCGAGAGTGTATTTTTAAAGCACTCTTGCAATTTTTTCCTCAGGGCAAAGACAAATCACAAACGAGAAGCTTTAGCTGAAACTAAAGCAGCTAATCCCCAGAAACAGACCTCACACATTTCCAAACTTAGTCTCTGTGGTGTTTTAACTCAAACATATCCCCCATGACAAACTGTTTCTTATTTTGCAGATCTTAACCTCTGGCAGTTGAAAGCTAAGTCTGCAGAAAGGTCACCTGAACTTGCCCGTGTCTGTGCTCTTTTAGAAAAGGCCTCCCAGGCAGAGTCTGTGTTCACTCTGCAAACCTGCCTGCTTCATGGCAAGCTATGAGCTAAAAACATTGGTGATGGACTGAACTTGCCTGCTGGAAGGGACAAGCCAGCAGAAAAGATATTTGCGGCTAAAGAGAGACTTATTTCCCAGTGAGATACTACTAAGAGTATTACTCTCTTTTTCACTCAAGATTTCTCTTTAGGCCATGGTCATTCTTGCTGGCTCTCTCTTAAGAATGGTTACTATTATTTTTAAATGACAGGCTTATGGATCTTTTATAGGTATGTCAGGCTACATAAGCAGTTATAATGGCATGGTGTATGTGTTTTTCTCCATCTCATCTGTTCTGCACTCTAACTGTCCCACCACATCCAATAAAATGACTATTTATCATTGCAAGTGACGTCCAACAGCATTCCTCATGATCTTCCGAACTTGCTTTCATCCTTGTGATTCGTTCCAGTCACCTTATGACATCTCCACCAGGACAGAGAAACCCAGCTACCATCTTGAGGCATCTTCTATATATCCTGGTGAGGAACCAAAGCAGAGCGTGTGGGCTTCTTCCACCAGAATGTCCTCCACTGCACATCCTTATGTTGGGGTCCTTTTGGCATTTCAATTTTATGGGGATTTTAGAAGGAAAAAGAGAGCACCTAAGACAATATGCCTCCTACACAGGACTCATCCACAGCCCCTCATCATCTCACATGCAAGAAAGGCTGGCACCTCAGACCAGAGAGGACTGCCTGCTGCCCATCTGACTCAACCAACACTACCCACAGCAACCCTGCCAAGGATCTCAACCAGCATGGGTCAACAGGGTGGGGCACAAGTGAATTGTATCTGTCCTGTTGGTCAGGTAATGGCTTTGAGGAAACAGGTGCCACTCAGAGCCCAAATATGCTGGCCACCTATTTCCCCACTGAGGGCTTAAGGTTAAGCCAAGCCTACAAAGCACTTACACTGTGTTTTCCTTCCATCCATCCATCCAGCTGCTGGAGCCATCATCATTTCACATTGTGCAGTGGGGATGGCTGTCTGGACCTTGCTGCTGTAAACCCAGGAGCCAAACTGAACTGTAACACTTTGATCTTAAAGTGAGCAACTCAGACAAGACCTCCTCTCAAACAGCCTGGTCCAGAAGATGTTAGTAAACTCCTGGGGTGCAGAAGATACTGTCCTTGGCAGTTTCGCGACAGTTGCTCTGGCAGAGCATCATGCACTGATTTGGGGCCACTCACACACCTTGTTGACCTGGAACTGCCCTTTGACACCTACGCTGGCTCAGACAGTGCTCTTTCCATTTTAACAAGCCACTATCACTCTCAAAACATCCTCGTTTGCCAAAGCCTGCTTCTAGCCAGATGCAAGGCAGGGTGACTCCTGCGGGGAGATTTCCAGTGCTTGCAACTCTCCACCGCAGTTTCCACAGCCATTCTAACACTGGCATTTGCAGCCTCTGTAGGTGCTACTCGCACCCCCGAGGTCCTTGCTGCAAAGCTGCTCATGAGGCTGGTCAGGCAGAGCAGCACTGAGTTGAGCAGGCTCTCTGGTCAGGGAGGGAGGAACAAGAAGAAATCCATAGGAGGTCTGAAAGGAGGATCGACACATAGACTATGTGCACCTGGGAGAAGTTTAAGCATAATTAGGCAACAATAGTGCCTAATTTTACAGGACAAGGTGAAAGTGTACAGAGGACTAACATACACTAGCAGGCATTTCAGTAGACCTTGGAAAGCCTCATACACTTCAGGATTTTAGCTTATGCCGGGCCAGAAGACAAGGGAAAAACTGAAGGACATTGCCATATAAAAAGGGGCCGTAAAAAAACGCAAAGGTTTTATGCTTATTGCTAGAGCTGACCAGAAACAAGACCAGACCAGGTTAGGCAATCAGAGCATGTAAAGATTGGGCTTAAAGGTCAGATCTGGCCTGTCTAGAGATAGAGGGATTAATGCGATACATCCACTTGCAATATTCATGACACATTTTTCCACGTGACTGGCTAACAAACAGGGATCTGTCCCAGAACAGCATTCCTCCAGTGCTCCGTTTGTGTTCCTGCCAACGATCTGCAGCACGAGCACAAGACAACTCTTGCACCTTTGCAAATAAATACCTAATGCTTGAGCAGAATTACTGCTTAGCATCCTGACTATTTACTGTTTCTTGGCATTGTAAAAACCTGTACAATATTTAGCATGATTCTTTCCAGTTAAATTTATAAGAAAAATGCTACTTACCTAATTCTCTCATGCAATATTTGCATGACACCATTTTCAACCCATTTATTGTATTCCGCAATTAATATACTCATGAGTATATTACTTCTCGATTAATTCTTTGAGTCAGTCCTTTAGAATACTTTGCTGTTCTAAAACTAGTTTATTGAACTGATTTTCCATCAGTTTTTGGAGATCAGCAGACCTGCCATGAGGAAGCTGCTGAACTTTCCAAGGAACCGTGCACACATTCTTTTTGGGGAAAGCCAGGAATCTCAGACACCAGAGGCAATTCATAGCTTAGAGCAGATACATATTCTACCTGCTGTAACGAAATGGTTTTCTTCTCTGTGGTGACAGCTGTTTTATGAAAAACAGTCATCTGGTGCCAAAGTATTTTAAAATCTAGATTTAACATATTCACTTAATGCTGTCAAGTGTAAATGGGACAGGTAAGGCAGAAATTGGAGATGGGACACCCACACAGCCATTCAGAAGCTTCCTAATTTAGATAAGGATACAGGGAACAGGAATATGAATATGGTGGAAAAGAAACCCAGCCTTTAAAATCTGACAGTTTAATATACAATTACAGAAATTTAAACTGTTTAGGATCTATTCTTGTAACAAACTTTGAAACAGGATAGCGAATTTCAGATTTGATCCATTTGTTATTTATAAGCTAACATTTTATTATGGAAATGTGGATTCAAAGCTTTGGCATGGAGCAGCTGCAGACTTTGATTCCAAATGAAGCAAATTTAAAGGCTCCTTAAAAATGGACAGGGCTACTGGGACCTTTGGTCTGAAGTGTATTCAATTATTAACTAAGAACTGCTTCAGCTGTTTGGTGTTTTACAGCATGTTTATTACCTGTAACTTCACAACCACCTATATTGCACAACTGAATCCCACAATGCTGAAATATAACAGGAACTTAGTGAACTAACTAGACAGAATTAAACAGAGTATTTAGCTCCTAAATCACAGACACACAGAACGGTCAAGACTGGCAGGGACCTCTGCAGGTCATCTTGTCCAACCTCCCCGCTCAAGCAGGGTCAAAGCACCACAGTTTAATTTTGACTGTGTTAGCATGTCTAACGCGGTTAAGCTTCAGCGGAAAGCCTTGTTTGGTCTGTTGAGAAGGCTTGCAGGACAGCAGGACACCATCCCTGGCCCAGAGGTGTGATACTGTTTTACAACATCCAGCAGGTGAAGTATTACTCCTATTTATGCTACTTAGAGCTAAAAGTTGCCATTAAACTCATTGCTAAAACTCTGCTCTGGTAACTTATTTTTAACTGTGCCATTTAAAAGATACAGATATAGAACATAATGAGTCTTACTCCTCCTTCATCTGACCACAAAGCCCTGGCTGCAGCACTGAACACTAGCATTATTTACAGACACTCCTGAAAGAGATTTGAGATCTAAAACTAAAACCAGCTAGGGCCCACAAGAACTTTGTGTTAATATTTAAGCCCAAGTGATGTCTGATGATTTTCTATAGGAATAATTCCAAGAACTCATTTCAATAAGGGCTAAACCAGATCAAAATTAACTCTGCCTCATTAGTGTTGCCACTAACATTAAACTTTTAATTTCAGCATGGTTGTTATGTATCATCATTCAAGTCATACTGATATTTTTTTTTTTTCTTTAAAACAGAAATATTGTTGAGTACCCTAAAGTTAAAAGACAAGGAGAATCACCAGTTTTGCTTTTATCCTGAAGAAACGGATTCGGTCATCACTAACTTGTGAATGAACGAACTCAACAGGATCTGCAACCCAGCTCAACTAGCCCTCTCCTTCTGTTACTGCTCTGCTTGTTAAAACTATACACATCTGTGCTGACAAAAGGATCAGCTTAATTATGAAGCAGGCAGGTACTACCCACACATAGGATTCTTCTTTATTCTTTCTCACTCTCTCTTTACATCAGGTGAAACGTCAATTCCAAAAATGCCCAAACGATTCCAGGAGACTCATTTTCTTGAGCTGTTTTTGAAATGAACCATCTCCCATCAGGATTCCCACCCACCATTTACTTTTGCCCACTGCTGGGGTCAACACTTGTATTAGCCACAAGATTCAGACTAGAAATACCACAAAGCAGAGGGCAGACCAAAGCACAAGCAACGGGCTATCAGAGTAATCAAGGGAAGAAACCAAGAAAAATCAAGAGTATCACTATAAATGCAAATACCCTCTGAACATCAATTCCAGCAAAAGCAAGAGCACTCCCTCCCGTACCTCCTGCTCTATTATTTCCAAGTGTGATACAGGTGTGTATGCTTGGGACTTATTTTAGGGTATGTGCCTTTACTTTTCAGCCTCTGTATCACAGCACTGTAAATACCTAGCTGCAAACTACACGATAAGAGTGTATCTGCTCATCACCAGAAGAAATACAAAGGAAAAACATACCTTGTTCCACAAGGCACATTTTTCACTTCATCAGTCTGCAACGTGGTCTGAAATAAAAAGACAACCCGTGCTCATAAAACCTCTCCATTCTTCAGGAAGATCATGCTGTGCCCAGACTCTCACAACCATTACACAGGAACAGGAAGCCAAAAACATGTCCTCTGCCTCCATCCTGATTTTTGCAGGTGCGGGCAGAAGACAGACTTCTTTTCAACTTGCCTTTTGGGAAATAGAAATGAGCTGTGCTCATTTCCCTACTCTCAGCTCCTGCAGCACTAAGGCCTGCAGCTCTCCTGAGAAAAAATTAGGGCCACAAACACAGACTGACCTCCCAGAGCAAGACATCTCCTGTCCCAAGCAACACACACGTGTTGTGGAGATACCACCAAAAGGACAAGTCCCAGTGCACAGCTGGGTCTGGCACCTAAGGCAGAAGGAACCAAGGGCTTCCTAGGAGCTGCTGCTCTGACTACCACATTACCAAGCCCCTCTGCAAACACCAGTTGCCCAAGTCACCCCCATCCAGCAATATCCCTACTGACATCTGTTCCCAGTCACCCTCTTCCAAGATGAAAAGATACTAACCTGCACGGATTTGAACATGGTAATGAATGGGAGCATGATGTGGTAGCCTGGTCCACTGGGACTAGTTAACAACGCACCACCCCTACAGAGAGAAAGAAAAACGGGGAAAAGGCTCAAGCAACTGGAAAATAATAAGTGCTGGCTTTGAAAGCGAGCGGGTGCATTCAAACTACCAGGGGTCACAGCTGTGGTAACGCAAATTATGTTACTCACCTGCACCAAATTTGCCACCAATTCCCCTACAAAAGAGCTGACTGCATATGATACTTGCCTGCTGCAACTCGACAATCATTTGCTTCAGTCCTGTGAGCAATTAACTTTTACAGGAGGCAGATACTGCTAAATTCTTCCATCATTGCAACATTGCAGAGAGCTTCAATACAGATCTTCCTCTCTAAATAGTTCACTGGTAACCATGGAAAAATCCAGCAGTTGATGCAATACTGCCAGTTTGGATTTCCACAAGGCATTCGGCCCAGTCCCTTACCCAAAGCACAAAGAAAACCCGCAGTCTCTTGTGGGGACTGGCAGGTGGTTAAAAGACAGGAGACAGAGCATAGCTCTAAGCGATCGATCCTCATAGTGCAGTAAGGTCTCCTGCAGTGAACCGCAAGGGCCTGTGCTGTTCAAAACACTCGTAATTAAAGGAAAGAGCAGTGCAAAGGAAACTAGCCCATAGTGGTGAGTGTGAAGGGTAGAAAAGACAGGACAGAAATATAGCAGGTACGGCAAAAACCACAGAAAGGCTGATGCTGAATTTCTCTGTTCCTTTATTCAAGTTTGAAGCAAAATCTAGTCAAGAGGTGGCATTTAGTGACTGTGACCACTCGCTATTATGGACTGACAACAAGTTGCTCTATAGATGCTATTCAGGGCAGCTACGAGCCACAGGTGAAACTCAGCCCAGAGCCAGGGAGAAGACCCATTTCAAAGCAAAAACTAAACGGGTGCTTTGGCTGGCTGACAGTCTTGGGACAGAGGTGACAACCCTCGATGTAAGAGGGAGAGATCAACAGATGTGAAAAGACTGGATGGGCCAAGAGCTTTGATCCTCTAAGCTTTGAAATCCAAATTATGACCCAGAAAAGGGGAGAAAGGAGAGGGAGGAAAAGTAGCTGAGGATTCAGAAAGATCAAAACTCGTAACAGTTCTGCACAGCGCCAGGCTATCCAGGCCCACATCGTTTCTGGTGCAAGAGAGCAGAAACAACACGGTCTGCCCACCTCGGGGCAAAACCTGAAGAGAAACACAGGAGAGAGCAATCACCTCCCAAGGTGATCTGGGGCCAGGGATGAATCCCAGCTGAGAAAGAGAAATTTAGGGAAGGCTACAGAAGCCGTCAAGGCACTGGCAGGGAACAGTACCTGTAATACACAGCCAGGTGCCCCTCCTCAACCTTGTGGATGGAGGAGTACAGGAAGAAGACGAGGAGTCCGGTGGCAGCTGCAACTACGGCTCCAGCCTGGGCCATGGTCATCCTTGCATCACCTGCGGGACAGAGACTGTTACTGCCTAGACGATGGGGCACTGTTTATCCACGGTCCACATGAAGATCTTCATGCTCTCTCCTCTCTGACGGTGTCTCTGCCCCTTTTCCAACAACAAAACCTTCTCAGCTTTTGGACCAAAAAGCCAGGGAGTATCCTCAAAGCACCCAGCGGACCTCGCTCTGCAGCAGGGTGCCGTCGCTTCCTCTCCTCGAGGCTGCGTTACCCCCTCACGCTAACTACAGCGGGGGGAAGGCC
>NW_008794890.1:54487-86900 GCF_000699145.1 Aptenodytes forsteri | reverse complement strand
CGGAGGCGCCGCCCTGTTGCCCGGCAACGGCGTGAGGGCGAGGACCCACCAGCCCGCAGGGAGGGAGCACCGAGAGCCTCTCCACAGCATTTATTGCAGTTAATTCTATTTAAAATATATATAATCTATACATTCATATTACACACGTGAGCAGTCGTGACAAGCGGCGGGAGGGCCGGGGGGACAGCAGGGCCCCGGCCCTGAGGCAGCCGCCACCCTTTGCTCTCGCCCTTCTTTCCAGGAAAGGTTCTGCAGGGACACGGCCCTCAGCGCCGGCTCCCGCGGGATATGTATGGCTGGCTGCCCCCACGAGTGCCCACCACAGGTGAAGGCAGCGGGCGCTGTAGGTGTGTCTCCAACAAGCAGGTTACTTGTTTAGTTGAAAGCCGAAGTAGGCAACAGCCTGTAAAATGCTGTTTGTTACTGCCAATGGTGTATCTGCTACTGACCATCACCTTTGTGATCAACTCCACTAAGGTTTACAAAACACAAGGTGATTGATCAACCAGTCCCCTCCAGCTCGTCACATTGAAGGCTGCCAAGCCACCTCTCAGCATGCAGGCACTTTGCAGATAGCAGCATGTCAGCTCCTGTGGCTATTTCAGCCAGCTCCAATCAAAACTCTGAAAGAAGAAGCAAGAAAACAACTGAAGTGCGGGAAACAGCTACTGAATGTACATTTCCAGGGTGGTGACCAAAGGACACTCACTATCCAGCATCTCTCTCTTCTCAAAGAATCATGTTGATCTAACAGCTGAAAAGCAATCTCACAATTTTATGACTCAGTTTGCCCCCGATACAAAATCCCCCATGCTTACGGCAGTGCTCAGGCATGTCACAGACTGTACTCGCTTTGGAAATTACATTTTGTGCCTGCACAAAACCTACCGTCGGAGTTCCTAGTGCACCATGGGACACACTGGTAGTGCAAGAACACAAATGAAAAAGAAAGAAAGGCTTCAAGTCAAATGTATGCAAGAATAGAGAAAAGGTTCTTATAGTTATTCATTCTTTTTCCCCGTTTTTTCCCAAGTGAATTGAAGATGACAAATCCCATTTTCTGCTGCTTTCCTGTTGCCTAACAGGATGATTCCCTGATGCAAGGGAACAGGGAAAGAAACCAAACATAATGAAACAGGTGCTGATCTGCAGAGCGTGATTCCACAACAATGAATAATCTTTCTGGGCCAAAACATGCCAGAGACAGATGCTGCAGCCTGGAATGAGATATGGGAGATGACGGAGACATGGATGATTAACAGTTAAGAAGTCAGTCACACGGCTTCTTGCTCGTCTCCAGCCACAGCAAGGAGACAAGACAGGAGAGAAGATTGTATTACACAACTGATACCAACCCTGTCAGAACTGAACAAAGACAAACTAAGCATTCATTGACCAATGGTTGAAGACCAGGGTATGCATAATTAAGGCTGTTTTCCCCACTAACATAATTATTTTGCCTTAATCAGTAGCTAATTTCATTTCCCCATATTGCTCAATCCCTTGCTATTACACTGTCATCTGCAACTCCCACTAATTAGTTTTCATTTCACCATCCCAAATAACTTAGTAACTCCAGTAAACTCTCAGTTCACTGTTTACTATTATTCATAAACATTAGAACATTAAAATGTTTTCCCCACTAACATAATTATTTTGCCTTAATCAGTAGCTAATTTCATTTCCCCATATTGCTCAATCCCTTGCTATTACACTGTCATCTGCAACTCCCACTAATTAGTTTTCATTTCACCATCCCAAATAACTTAGTAACTCCAGTAAACTCTCAGTTCACTGTTTACTATTATTCATAAACATTAGAACATTAAAATGTTTAAGAATTAGGTCCATTTCTTCCCCATATTGCTCAATCCCTTGCTATTACACTGTCATCTGCAACTCCCACTAATTAGTTTTCATTTCACCATCCCAAATAACTTAGTAACTCCAGTAAACTCTCAGTTCACTGTTTACTATTATTCATAAACATTAGAACATTAAAATGTATAAGAATTATAAGAGCTCCATTTCATCAACCATCTCCATTTCCCTAACCCTCTGTTCCTTGTTATTTCAGCAGTTACAATTGGTAAACAGCTTCAACATTTTTATGCCATGAGAATGGAAGTTATCCCTAAGGAGACCTTTAAGAAGCTTTTTGAAAATCCAAGTTACAGCATATTAGTGGATCTTCGACTTCTTTACAGGACTGCAATAAATTTGTAAGACAATCTCATGCTAACAGAAGCTGTATTGACTGTTCTCCATTATAAACAGATCAATCTACATGCCTAATTGTCCTTTTCTCATTATATTTATACAGGTGCTTCTATGATACAGCCTCTAAAATCAGCTGAGAGCCTCTTCTAGAAGACTGGTATTCTGTGGTGCTCTTCATTCTTCTGGTAACCGGGCTCTTTTGAGCAGTAACTTACTGGCCTCAATTAGTAGTTCAGGAACAGAGTTTCAGATTGTGTCAAAACGTCTGGGTGATCATCATTTACTTTTGTCATTTCTTGCTATTTCAAATACCAATTTGTGCAAAGAGCCTTCTTAGGACTCTCTAAAGCCCCACTTCTGCCATAATGAGAGCTTCAGTTAATGATCAGGAAAGGGCTCTGGAAATGGAGAACCCTGCCCACTCCAGTGCAGGGAAACAAACCAGGACTCTCCAGTTGAGAATACAATCAGCATTCAGAGCAAGCTCTACTAGCCAGGGGGCCCCATGGAACAGCCCACTCCACCACACAGACCACTCAGCTGACACTAGCACCAAGTGCTACCTTCCATAAGGACCGGCATGTTAGCGGAGTCCAGGAGGGATGACAGACATCCCCTGCCAGCCACAGCAATTCACATCATCATAAATGGCCTTATTTAAGGAGTTCTTCACACCCCAAGAGGACCCTGCTGTGGCTCTTAAAAATCAGGTCCTCAGAGATACATCAACAGACTTACCATCATGCTGTTGTTCTGCTCCTGTCTCGCCTCCTGCAAAATACTGCTAAAGAGTTCAAGGTAATTCAGATTCTCTTCTATCACATGGGCAAAATTTTCCCTGCAGGGAAGGGAAGGCATAAGATGACAGATTTAAAACACAAAGTAACACCAACATTAAAAGGCTCTGCACTGGGGAAAAAAAAACCCAAAAACCAAACAAGCCATAAAACTCATTTATAGGAATTCTCTGTAATTGTAGGCACTACCTTGTAGGGCACAAAAACATGCCTTGAGGTGGCATCCTGCAGATCCCCACCCTGGAAGTGTGGATTTCCTCTCCTTCCCTACAGAGGAACTGCACAAACCACACTGAAACTCAGCCTTAACAGAACCTAGGAAGTGAGCTGAGTATGAGGGGCCTGGAGTCACTGCCCACTCCCCATAAGGTTTACATCTCTTGACTCTTTGTACAGTGCCTCGTACAGTGAAGTCATGGTTCGAAGAGGAGCTCTGAGGCGATCCAAAGGCACCCTGCTCAGGAAAGCACCTATTACAAGGCGATCACCCCACATTACTCAGAGGCAAAAATTGCCCCGCACCAGCAGACAGAAAAGAGGAAGCAGACAAGGTTGCTCAGGGTTTCAGAAAAATCAACTAACTTCCAGCAAAAGCCTGCTTAGAAGATGTGTATCTTCAGAACCTAGGTATTTCCCTGACCACCCAAAAATGGCAAAATGGTTTGATGCCAATGTTCACAACCCCTGCCCCAGCCCCCACAAAACCAGCACTGCTGTGGATTGAGGGCTGAGCAGTCTTTGAGGGGCGTCTTCCCTTCTGTTAGGCTGACTGGAAGTAAAATTGCTAATGAAGCGAAGAGAAAAACCCCTTGGCTCCTGACAACTCTCTTACTACTGAGCTAGGACTGGCTGAGAGAGGGGCCTTAATAACCAAATCCAACCCCAAGACAGAATAACACAACATGCAAGAAATGAATAGCACAGTGCTAGCTGATGGAGATCACAAGCTTTAGCTGAGAGTGGTATGTGGAACTTGCTCAGGACGAGAGAGTGGAGGTTTGTGAATAAAGAGTTCAACCTAATTCCTGATTTTTTAGAGCATTAGTAACATATGAGCTACTGCAACGTTTTTTTGGAAGGATAAAAAAAATCCCAGATATTGAACCAGATGGATTGCTTAGTACTGACCCCGACTTCAGACCTCCATTTGAATTAAGACTTCTTAAAATCACTGAAGCTGTAAGAAGCACTAAATATGGCCTGATTTACCTGGGACTTGCACCAGAATTTGGGCATGAAAAGAAACCGCATTTTGGCTCAAAATCTCATTGCTGCATTTTGCTGTGATAGGGCCAGAGGTAAGTTACTAGAACTCCAGTCATGAGTTGAACAACACTGCCTTCAGAGACAGTCTAGTATGCCAAAACTTTCCCTGCCCAGCATATCCAAAAACCACCACATGGGATGTGGTGAAGACATGCTCCTCAGCCCCCCTCAGCACTGGAGAGTCCAGTGGCAGAGGACAAGATTTCAGAGTGTATGCATACAAAATGGCTACACTGACTTCTCTGCAGTGGCCTCCTTTCCCAACAGCTCTTACCCATCTTCAGGAGTTGCCACAGATGACAGAGGGTGAGGTACATTCCCTGAGGAGCTCTGTGAAAGCCACATGGCTGCCGGAGTTGAGGCTGTCCCTTCTAGGCTGGAGCTTACCAGCGATCGAGAAGAGCTCTGAGTCTAGAAAAAAGAAATTAATCTGCTGTGATGGACAAAGGAAGGATTTAGTCAGGCTTAATTATTTTGTATGCAAGACTTGCAATTGAACATAAGCACTGTTTGTAACACATACATACAATCTAGGCCATGCCTGTGGCTGGCAAGTCAGCTGATTCAACCCTCCACAGGTCTGCTAATAGCTGGTACCAAATGTCTCTGCATGACAAAAGTCACCCGTGTTGTACATGGCATGTCTTCTACACTGAAGAATTAGGAGGTGGTGCCATGTCCTAAACTGTGAGTCATGCACAGCAGCAACTCTCCTGACAGGGGGAAGACATACATGTTTCCTATGCTGACCTTGAATGTAGGCATGTGGAAATCAGGAGATCACTTCAGCTGTACGGTCACTATAATTGATGCAGAAAAAGCAGTGTAGTCTTAAAACACCTTAAACTAACCTGGGAAGCACCTATTTTGCTTTTGCAGCACTAAAATAATGATAGGTTTAATACATCAGGTTGCAGTTCACCAGTCCCAGTGTATGCCCTCCAACAGCGGCCAACACTAGATGTTCAGGGAATGTAAGAACATGGCGCATGGCATGGTATGGCATGTCTACCACACTCCAGCCACTGCGTATGCAGTTTGATGACCTACTGGGACCAAGGAGTCTTCTACTGGGCTTCTTTTCCATGAATTTGTCTACACCCTTTCTAAACCTGTGTCAACTTTTAGCATCTCAAACTTCCCTTCTCTACAGTAAAATCAACCATTGTGTGGAAGTTATCCCTTTATGCTCTCTTCAGAGTTTCATTTGATGTCCCCTGGCTCCTGCACTGGAAGGAAGAGCAAACGAGTAGTCCAAAAGCTACTTACGCAAGCGATTTTCAGCAAATGCCATATCTCCCTTTGTCTTTTGCCCTGCATCTGCATCACTGAGTTGTCAGCTTCCTTGATGTTATTTAGAGCCACTTCAATCTTTGGAAGCAAGTCAATGATCTTCTGCTTACAGCCCAAGAGCTTGCTATAATAAAAACCAAACACAAAGTTACCTTCCAGCATGTGTGGCAGTATGTTTTGGCAAAACCAAAAGCCTCACCTTGGGATTCAAGAAAAATTCTGTGAGAACACCCCTTTCTCTTAGCACAGCACTGTGATAGCTGCAGGTACAAAACCTGCAAGACTGGAGGGACCCCTGGACTTTTCCAAGTCCAGTTAAGACTCAAAAAAGGAGGCAAATGACACTACTATTAATACCCACAATATAAGCTCTTCTTATTTGAAATGCAAAAATTAATGACAATGGACAGCACAGCAACTCAACCATGGTATTTTATTAATCTTCTCTGGTCTCTGTTGGTCTCTGTGGGCTGACCATACCATAGCTAACAACTTACTTTATGCGATCTATTAAGCTTAAACCACAACGACAATAAAACTAAATCATGCTTTACTGACTACTGACATCTGCATAATGACATTTTTTCTGAGCTACCTGAAGAATGAATGAATTAATGAACAAATCACTGTGGTATCTTCTCAGTCGTTACACTATTTCTTTTTTCCCTTAAGATTTTAATCCCAACCTAAACACTGGCAGAATTTGTCTCATTTTAAAGTGAATTCCTGGATGCTAACAGTGCAAGCCATTGCATTCTCCTCCCCTTCCCTATTAGCTGTACACATTAGCTATACGTTTTAAAAGAGTAAGTGGAAATTCAACACAGACACAAAGGAGCAGAATTAATATTGCTATGAGAAATGTATACCTGTGGATGGAGCTTTTGGGCTCTGATCTCCATGGTTTTCCCTCTCCTTTCCTGCTACAAAGCTACAAATGCTGCAAGTTGCATTTGTTTGTTTTTTTTTTCTGCATAAAGTACCTGAGATGGCCAAACAGCTCCTTGAGAACTCGGTCTTGGCTCTGTACTGTCTGCACAATGATCTTCACCATGTCCGTGCTGTCACTGTAGGCATGATCTGGAAGGGCCATCAATCACCACATTAGTAAAATGCTCTTCAGCGAGGAGCCACTCTGGACACAAACGCCCAGAGTCAAGGAAAGGTTTGACTTAATGAGTGCAGCCAAACAAACTGAAACAATGAAACATCTTAAAATCTGTCACAATCTCTCATTAGGCACAGCTTTTCCTTAATGTCTCTTCTCTCTGCAGTAACGTATACAATTCCAGCCACCCTTGCTGTCTAGATACTGGCTTCAATAGCAACTGCAGGTAGTTGCCAAATGCGAAAGTGACTAAATCTTTCTGCTCAGCAGTTACAATGTTCAGAACATAATAATCCCCAAACATGGGGCTCCATCCACTATAATTAGGAGAGAAGAGGAGCAGGAGAAAAGAGACTGCCCTTGGGTGGGTGTGACAACAGAGGAACAGCAGTTCTTCCCACGTCTGGGGGGAGTAAAGCAATAGTACTGGGGGCAGGAAAAAAGGTAGAGAGTGTCAGAAGGCAGACACGTGTTCAGGGCAGTTGCTCCAAGACTGAAAACCAAAAGACAAGTCCAGGGCTGAGGAACAGGACTACAGGAATTTGGGAGAGCTCTAGGCTCAGCAAAAAGAAGAAATCAGCTTAAGGTATGCCCTTGAGTCTGGTTAACTTTAATACAATCATTTGCCTTCTCCTAGTAAACAGTATTCTCTGGGTTTGAGTTCAGAAAAATTAGTCATGGGGTATGAGTGTGAAATAGTCTTTGAACCATCTCCTTCCATACCTGGAGGTCTTGTTTTTAATTGCTTGTACAGGTCTATGGCTCTCTGTTCCCTTTAAAAAGAAGAAAATGATTCATACATGTATCAACAAGCAGGTGACTCAAGAAAAAAAGCATTACAATTAAATTATGCCTTGCTGAACCTCATTCGTTGGAGCTGCCACCTTCTTCTATAGCTAGTATACAAGTATGACATTTGGAACACAGGGATGGTCTTTCTGTGATGGAAACCAACTCCTCCTTAAAAGCTGTCTCTCTTTCCTCTGATTATGCATTTTCTTCTCAGATAACCATACCAATTGGAGGTTATTTTCAGTTTCAAATTTTCACGTGGCTCAGCTGTGTTTTCTTTCTGTGGTATCCTTAATTAAGAAACTTCATTTTTGTAACTATAGGTACTTCTGCACAACTGCCTGAGAAATTCTTGTTCCTGTTCTGCATTTTTTGCCTGAATTTTACAGTGATATTCTGCAAATGGAAAGAGACAGCTGCATCACAAACAAGAGGACAGTGTCTCTTCTTCCCATTAAATAAATGTTACTTCTTTCAAGTATTTCAAACGCAGCCAAACACTGAAGCTTCCACCCTTGAACAAATCTTCACTGTTCTAAATCAAAAGTCTGTCAGAAACAAGTAGCAGTTAGCCATTTCTAACTCTGCTTTTGGGCCCTCACCAGGCCTCTTCTTCCCCTTAGCTGCTCTTAGATCAGCCCAATACTGTTTCAAGAGATCATGCAAGCTGCTTCTGCTTATGTAAGTCAGCATTTCTAGTGTGCTGGATAGTTATCCATCTCAAAACTCCTCCATCAGCCAAGGATACAGGGAGAGGTACTCTTTACTCCTGCTGCACTAGGAAAAAAAGAACATTAGCATCCAGCACCGTCAGGTAAATTTGAGACATCACCCAGGATCCACGTGTGTCTTGTGGCTGTGTACATCAAACCTGAAGCTAGTGCTCTGCAGTATGCTTTGCTCTAGCCCCAAAAACTAAAGAGCAGGAGTCTCAATCTGTTCTCCACTACACTCCTCATTAAAAGGAGTAGCTTTAGACCAGAATAATCAACAGTTTAGGGCACACTTTAAGCACCTGCAAATAGCTGATACAGCCTTGGGTTTGCAGTGGTGAAAGTGCTTAAAAACAATGTTTTATGGGGCAGGTTCATGATTAGTTTAAGCTGCTCTGAATGTGGGCTACTGCTGCAAGAGGTGGCTTCTCCCTTGCACCACTTCCTCCCCTGTGCACCCGTTCTGCTGCTTCTGCAACTACACATGGATGAAAAGCAACTTAGCTGATCTAGCTCTGTAAAGAGGGAGGGGGGAGAACATGCCAGGAACAGGCATGTTTCTTCCCAGAATACTGAGTCATTTAGAAGAGCTCTTACTAACAACAGATTTAGTGGCTATTTAATCTTGGTGGCTATGTGATCCCTCTCTTTTATAATTGTCACTTGTGCTCTCAGCAACAGCCCAAACTACAATAATTGCTTCCTACATCTTCTTAAGATCAGTAATACCACTTAGCTCTTTCACATTTTTTCATACTTTTTAAAAAAATAAATATTCAACTTTCCAAACATTCAAGTATCCATGAGTTGTTAATTATCCTTGCTTTGAAAACACATTGAAGATATTTAACAGGATTTTACAATGGTTTCATAATTTTCTCACTCAACACTATAAAATTCACTCTTTTCCAATGCAAAAAGAAATCCTCTGCATTTTTCAGTTGAGACCAAGATATGTATCTTAGGCCCATCCTCTTCTAAGATGAAGTTTCATAGTCAGCGACAGAGAAGCGTCCTGTCCTCCCCAGCTGTGTTTTCCACGTTTCCCCAGGTCTAGTCATTGTGCGGCTGCAGGGTAAGTTAGGTAAGTTAGATGAGTTTACTCCTGTGACTGAATGTTAATCTTTCTTGCACAGCTAGCTTTCAGACAGAGCAGTGTCCTATTCTAACTTATAATGCTACCAAGTGATCGTTAGAACTTCAAGAGGAATGAAGAATGTACAGCCACAAGTGGTGGGATCTTCCCTTTTACCACCAAATGGTCTTAAAACAATTGCAAACTACTCTGTACTCACAGTTTGCAAATAGCGAAGAGTGCATTTCAAAAGCGCTGATGGAATCACCAAAGAAAAAAAACCCTCAGACACTGAAATACACAAAATCCATCTATGTGCAATAAAAATAATAAGCAAAGAACTTACAAGCTCTCCATGACCTCTCCTTGGCGCCTTGCGTACGGACTCTTCTGAAGCTCTACAATCTCTGTGTGCAGAGCCATGATCTGCTCATCCAGGTATCCAATATCTTCAGCCTAATGGGGAAATACAGTTACAAATCAAACTGAAGGAGGAGTGCAATAAAGTAGATAAAGATCCCCAGAATACTTGTTTGGATTATGGGCTCAATCCATGCAGAGTTTAGGAGAAAAAAGCTCTTTGACATGACTCCTGCTACAATAATTGAGGATACTGTTATTATCTTCTCAGTGGATGATACCACCTAGATCCAAATCTCTGACAACCACACTGGACAAGAAAAATCAGTGTCTTCATAAATCGTATCTCTTTGAGATGCACGCTGCACACACATACTCTCTGGCTCTACATACGTTCCAGCAGTGAAGATTTTTTTTCCTCCTACTCTTACAGTATGGACAGAGGGTGCTTTCACATTTCACCCTCCCATATGCATTTTGGTCTGACATTTCTCCGGTATTTCACATCTTCCTCAAAGCAATATAAAAGATACCAATCTTATGCCAAGCTCCCACAGTTAAGTTAGTTGAGGGAGCCAACAACAAAATTTCTGAGCGTGAGGAGTAGGTACGTGGAGATCTCCAGCACGGTTAAGAAAGCACTGGTCACTGTAATGGGTCTTAGCGCCATGGACTGTGGGCACTGATCTGCCTTCCTGAGAAAGTATTTTGAGATATTTCAGCTCTTCCTTTCTGACCTGGGGCTGTAGGACCTGCAAATTGAACATTTTCAAGAACATACCCCTTGCTGAAGCTGCAGAAGTATTTGGTATGAGGCTATATAAATGGGATGTGACCCCTTGACCCAAAAGGGATGTCTGTAGGTCTTGCAGGTAACAAATAAACCAAGAAGAAGAAGCAGCGAGAAGCCAGAGAGAAGCAAGAATCAAAGGAGAATCAGATTGTGAGAAAAATGTGAAGTAAACCCTGTTACCAAAAGAAATGTCTTTATCTGGAGCACCATGACTGACCACACAGCATAATTGTGTCTCTTGAATTCACAGAAGTTAAGCTGCCCGTTAGATAGACTGAGATACGACTGTGTATTACAGAGTAAAACATTTTCCATTCCTGATAAATGGACACAGTGTGACTATATACGTGGACTGCACAGCTTGAAGACAGAACATAATTCTGATGGTCTGCAAAGTAAATATTTATTGAGGATCCTGGTTTTCTGGAAACAGCCACTGACAGCTTTGAATTATTCTGCTGTAGGCAGCCTCCCTTTTATCTTTGTTGCTTCCTAACAGGGAGCAACAAGATCCCAAAATTTAAAGAGGTAAACAGAGGTGAATTCGGATGGGAATCCCAGTTCCCCTGATCTCCATCATATGAGCAAGCAGAATCAAGGCTCCAACAATCTTTTGACTTAGATGAAGATAGATAATGGATCCCAGAACCTGAACTACCCAGTCTATTCCTTCATAGGGGAAAAAAATAGGTAACGTAATTTATTGTTTGTGTTTCTAATGGTGTCTGGGATTTTTATGTATTAATCACTGTGCTCTGCATTACTATGAGAGCCAATACAAGAACTGCCTGCAGGGGAGAGCAGAAATGCGAGACATCAGCCCAGCAAACAACGTGACAGTCCTGGTCAGCAGAACATGCAATGCTCTTGGCACTCCTGCAGTTAGCTACTATAAGGGAGCACAAAAAAGAGAGTACTTTGAGATTAAAATATCTCAAATATTTTTGAGACCTTTTGAGACATATCAGACCTCTACTCTGAGAAATACATTACAAATGTGCTGACTTTTCCTTGCATTCCTTCTGAATGCCCGCACTTCTGAATGCTCCCCTCTGAATGCCTCCCCCCTCCCAAGCTTTATTCAGTACATCCAGTAGAAGAGAAGAAGAAACAGCTTTTGACAATAAACTATGATCATCCTAACTCTGTCCCTGGTTTTCACACCTAAAAGCTTATTCCTTCCCTATAAAGGTCTGGACAGAACTGTAGGCAGAACTACTCTCTGTCAAGAAAGCCTCTGTCTCCTCATCCATTTTCAGTGGAGGTAAAATTAAAATGCTCATTCCCAGAAGACAGAGATCAGAATTCTAAGCAGTACATAAATTTCAACTAGGCTTTCTTGCAGAACTGACTCTCCAAGAAACAGAAAGCCATTATGTCAGCTCAACTGTCTATAAACCACAAGTGAAAAACATCTGTTAACTATTAGGACTACTGCTCAGAGTAAGAACTGGCTCTAGCTCTGCTCTAAATTTCTTATGGATGACTCTCATTAAAAACTAATTTGCATATTTACTTGCAGAATACCAGAAATTTATGTCTGTACTCCTAAATAAAGTACTGCAATTTTGAAATCAGTGCATAGTAAGTGATCGGTATTATTTTCAGCTTTAGCAATGGAAATTTTTGTGTGCAGTAAATCCAACCAGGAAGACTCTTGTCTACAGCAACACCATTTCTTTTGGGCAATAAATAACATATCTCTGTAATCTACTTTCCTATATAGACAACTGAGTCTAGTGACATTTGCACTGGTTTTGTTCAAATCACTAGATTCAAACAACCTGGTGACTGGGGACTGTTTCTTTTTTAATGCATCTGCAATGATATTCTCATTCCCACAGCAGGAAGGATATGAAACACACTGAAGGGACAGGGCAGTGGCACATACGACACTAAGTTCCTGTCATGATCTCCTTCACAGAGAGATAATGAAGCTTCTTTAATATCCCCTACCTGTGCGCACTGAGAAGCCTTCTCTTCCATCTCCTTCCAGGCTTTGAGCATCTTTTCTGAAGCTTAAGAGGGTTGTTAATTTATAAAAAGATATAGACACAAAAATAAAGCATGACCTGAACTTTACATACATCAGTTGAATTTGAACACAAAGAGCATGATGCTGAACCTTCAAGCAGGCGTCATGACCCAGAGATCACAGAGAGACAGCAAAGTTGCAACTTAACAACTCCATGCTCGACCTTAACTCACATACAAACCATTTGGTAGGATTTCACTGTTTGCAATCACCAGCCTAAAATGAGTTTGAGTCTTTAAACTCCACCATTAAGCTCAATAACTGCCACTTTTGATTAAACACAGACTGTCCAAAACCAGTTCACCATGTCTTTCCATTTTCCATCATCATCCTTCAGTCCAGTCATAATTTTTGACTCAAGTTTCGGTTTTTAGCCATATATTGAAACTATGCATAAATCTTGCTATTCTCACCTGAATAGTATTTGTAAGATCCAGACATTTCTGTGACATTAAAACTGTAGCTGGTGCTTTTTCACCTCATCTCTCATCCTGACTCATGCTACAAAGCACAGCAAGATCACTCCCTTAGTGCTATTCAAAACAGTGTTTCTGCAGTCACCACGCCTGTTTGTTCTGCCATGGATGGTTAGTGGCCCTTCCACTGTATATCAAGTGTGGCAACTCTGCCCTCCACTTTATGCCCAGTGACAACTCCAAATGGATCAGACTCTGAATGAATAAATAGCAAACATTTACATCACCAGTACTATTAACACTCCAATTTTCTTAGCTTGGTGTTCTCAGTGGGGAACAGCTGACCACCTGTTTCACTGTCACTGAAGGTCTCCAAAAACATTTTTTTTATCCTCCTGCCTTTGCTTCTGCCAAACTCTACTCCTGCATCTGCCCCAGCTAAAATACACCCATAAGGATGCTGAGGAACACAATGGCAGCTCCTGCATTAATTCTCTTTTAAGCTAGTTCTTACCCACAGTCCTTCATAGTCAGTCTGATCCTTTATAGGATCAGACAAGACACCCAGGCAAGTATTACACATACATACATATGCCATAAGCCATCTGGTCACTGTATCTCTCCAGGTCGAGGCGAATGCTTTGATGAAAGAATTCCAGTTTTGCTTTCAGTTGCTGAGATGCTGACACCATATTGTTTTTCATTTTGATTAGGTTGGCATTGTACCGAAGAAGACTGAGCCTAACAAATGAAACAAGAACAGCACACCTTAGTTGAAAAGCGTATCTGGACTATGTGGCCAGTGCTGTCACATTACCTGAAGAGAATGCATAGCTAGCAAAAAATTTTGTAAGACCCTTGGAACAGGGAGTCTCGGTGGGATCATAGACTCCATCTCACATCCTCAGAAGCTGCAGGTCCTCAGCAAGCAAAAGAGAAAGTCCTTCCTCATTTCCCAGTTTTTTTGTCAAGCTCAGTTAAACAGTCTTTGCAGCGTAGAGTATTTCTTATCATTTACAGGGTCCTGCAGTGCATGTTGCCCCTGGTGAATGCTGGCACCTTTTTTATCACTTGAGATATATAACACTGCCCATTCTGTGATTCAATCACAGGACAAAACCCTACAAATATAACAAACAGTTCCACTCATTCTGCCATTTGTGAAATGACTATCCTGGGCTGCATTAGGAGGAATGTGGCCAGGAGGGCGAGGGAGGTGATCCCTCCCCTCTATTCAGCACTGGTGGGGCCACACCTGGGTCCAGTTCTGGGCTCCCCACTACACACATAGACATACTGAAGAGAGGCCAATGAAGAGCCATGAAGATTATTAAGGGACTGGAGCATCTCTCCTATGAGGAAAGGCTGAGAGAGCTGGGACTGTTCAGCCTGGAGGAGAGAAGGCTGAGTGGGGGGTCAAAATGTACAAGTACCTGAGGGGAGGGTGCGTAAAGAATGGAGCCAGGCTCTTTTCAGTGGTGCCCAGTGACAGGACCAGAGGCAATGGGAAAAAAATTGAAACAGAGGAGGTTCCTTCTGAACATCAGGAAACCCCTTTTTACTGTGAGGGTGACTGAGCACTGGCACAGGTTGCCCCGAGAGGTTGTGAAGTCTCCATCCTTGGAGATACTTAAAAATCTGGACATGGTCCTGGACAACCAGCTCTAGGTGACCCTGCTTGAGTGTGTGTGTGTGTGGGGGTTGGACTGGATGACCTCCAGAGGTCCCTGCCTACCTCAGTCATTCTTTGAGTCTGTGACTATATTCAAGGTTCAAATTTTTTCAGTCATTATCAATGTCAGGCACTATGCAGTAAAATTCCTGGAGTGGAATAAGCGCCCAGCCCAAATATGTTTTATAATGTAAAAGTATAGCGCAGCAGAGAGCTGTAAAACTTTGGATAACCAGAACTCCCCGAGATGTACATTTCCATGCAAACAGTCTCTGTATTTGCATAATACTGAATCTTCTGAATGAGGAGTAACAACTTACATGGCAGCTCTCTGGCCCTGGAAAAGCCTGCTATAATCTTCTTTTAGCCCAATCACATAGTGAACTGCTTCTGCCCATACCTTGCGCAGCTGAGGAATTGGCAGTTGGATTTTACTATCCTGTACTGAATACAAGAAAAACACAATTAAACACAAATGAAAGGACAACTCTAGAAAAGGACTTCAGTGCTTACAACATTCCTAATTCCTGTTTCACGTGCCTAAACTAAGGGATCAAGCCACATAAGATCTGCTCAATTTTTATGTGATGCTGCCTAAGTGCATATAAGCCTTTCACGTTACGGCTCCCCAGGTATTTGACAGCCTGCTACTGGCCAGGTAACAGCTCACGTTTGAACTCACAGCTACAAGAGTACTAATTTCTTTGAGCACTTTGGCCTATTGGCACTAGTGGACACAGGGCACACTGCATGAAACATGGCACAAGGCAGGGCCCATGGGTGGTTTTATCCAAAAACTATCTAAAGCACTTGCCCAAGCGAGCAAAGCAAATTTAATTGCTCCACTTAATCAATTGATATTGGTCACTGTCCTGACACGTGTTTCATCTGAAAATGTCTTCAAATCTTTTGTACATTTCCTTCTAGATTCCTGATATAGATGTTTAAGGGGAAAAGATGCAGGACTTATGTGTGTTCCCCTATAAAGACAGGGAACTGTCAGTACATTGGGATATCAATAAACATGTTGCAAACAGCCTTAGCTCCAAGACATTCAGCACAATGATGCCACGCCATGAGATTCACCAGAATAAAATAGCCCAGAACACAGAAGGGAAAAAAAAAAAAAAAAAAAAAAAATCAATCGGAATAAACCTGAATGACAGTAAAAGGAGACAGGGAAAACCAGCACAACTTCTGCAGAGCCAGGCCAAAGAAAATTAGGCTACTTAACAGTAACTGTATGTCACAAGTCATTTCCTTTACATGCAGTATCCCAGTAGATGTCTCCTGTCCCTTGACACTATTTTTTCTTTCATAGAGGTATACAAGGTCCTTCATACAGGTATATTGGGTATATGTACACCTTCACAGAGGTATATTAGGTCCTGCAGATGACTGCTGTCATTTCAGGAGACATGTAAGGGAAGCTGTAAGCAGAGAAGCAGCTTTCATGCATGGTCTACAAGTATACTGATGATGCCAGGGCCAGGCAGCAGCACCAGAACTAAGAGGGACCAACCGGAGCAGATCCCACCAGTATCCATGCAGCAATAGCCAGGCTCTACTCCTAACAACTCAAGAGGAAGGAGGGGCCTGGACTTTCTCAGATACTTGGCTCTGCTTGGTGAGACCAGAAGTAGGATCAGTGCTGTGGAGTTACAGACACATTATCACTAGAACTAAAAACTGTCAGGAAGACAGGTTTTGAAGCTCTGCCAAGTGTCTCTGAAGACCAGCCCTAACTCATAACCTCCACAGGGGAACAACAGCAGTTCTGCAACTAGTGGAACATGGCCAAACACACTGGCTTGGCTCTGTGATCAGAGCAAGGTGGATTTCCTCATATAGGGTCTGAATGATCAGCAGCATAGAATGAGGGACCTGTTCTTTCACTTAGGCAAGACATGAGAGATGGATCACAGCTGCAATGCAACTATCACAGACAGTATAGAGCAAAAAGGTAATCCTCAGGATGCTGATATGGGGTTCAGAAGCTTAAATCTAGGAGAGCTGTAGGAGGGCAACTGCTCATGAACATCCAAAGCACCCAACCTCAGGAGACAGGACTGCAAGGAGCTGAAACCTGTTTGTACCTGTGCACAGGGAGGAGAGGAGGAGGACAAGAAGGGATATGTGCCCAACTTCTACAGGTGCTAAACCCTAAGATAAGAAGGTTCCTGACCCTTGGTACTACCAAAGGACATCTATGTGGGCTATCGCTCAGGTTCTGCAAACACCTCCCAGCACGATGTCACTGCAACACTCTGTGGGTGTGAAGGGGCAAGACCCTTCAGCAGAGCAGAAGGCTGTGCAAATGAAATCACAGCCCCCAAGTCAGAATTTTCTTTCCAGGATGTAGTGTGCAGACATAACTAAAAGTTTCCCTCTCTAGGCTACAAAATGAGGTTGTACATATTACCTCCCAAGCCTCCATTCACATCATGGTTCTGTTTAAGTGGGGCAATGCTTAGGTTTAGGTGTTTAGGTGGGGTAGATGCTGTTCAGTGCACAGAATTTAATACAAGGGCAAAAACCTTAAATGAATTCTTAAGTTGCTCTGTAGGAGAGTTCCCAAAGGGCGGGCAATAAATTCTCTGAACTGTTACATCTACAAAATGTGGAGATACAGCGCTGCAGATGAAACTTTGTTAGGCTGCTCTGGGTTCTTAAATGGTCCTCTTTGAATTAGAAAGTGCCCTTCAAGACAACACACAGAGATTTGTAAGGCAAATCTACTTTCATATTACATGAGAAGCAGTGCTTTCAGTTCCCAGCTGTCCTCCAGTATACTTACCAATGTAATTTACACAGTCAGACAGACTCCGAGAAGCAAAGGGTCCATCATAGACAGTTTTGCTTTTATCAAACAAATAGACCATGTAGCTATCCCAGCCTCTCTGGTGAGAAAAGAGAAGAGAACATAAACAAGAGAAATCCTAAACAAAGCTCCTACTAACCCAGAGGGTCCTGGCTACATCATGAACTAAGTATTGTGGGCAGACAATCTTCTTATCAGGTGCCTTAAAAAACTGATGTTGATAGATCCCACAGAAACCCTTTGCTAGCAAGTTACTTTATTTAAATATTTAGATGGAATATAACTATAGGAATCTGCTTACATTACCTAATAAAGGAAATAATGCTAGACCTTAAGAGTTACCACACTTACAGAGCAAACTGTCTCCAGTGGGAGAAGATTAAGGCAATTTATCTTCCCTAGGATTTTAAATTCCCTGAGAATGTGAAAGACATTAAACAAACAAAATAGTTCTTACTACGCCATCAATAACACACTGGGAAGCAGGTTTCCGAGGGTCCAGGCAAATCCCTGTTTCCAACAGCAGTTCCTGATTTCCAGTACTTATTCCAGTTTCAAACTCAATCCGAATCTGAAGGGAATGAAGGCTTTCCTCAGGATGCAAGAGAAATGAAACAATCTTGGCAGAGGTCATATTTAGGATGTGTACTATCTGTAAAAAGAGTACAAGTTGATTACAAGTCACTGGCTATCAAAGACAAAGGACACAAAGGCCTGGGAGGGAGTATGTAGCAATTAACATGTTAGATTAAAACTCAACTGATGCTCTCAATGACTATAATAATCAAGTTCAGCAGTAAAGGCCCACATAATAAAACTCAAAGCCTGGGCCTATAACTTTTAACTTAATGCCAGAAAAAATTACAATCAAACCCACTAATAGCCTTCACAAGCCATGCTGCAGCTTAATTACCTGAAAAGAATGGTGACAAGCTAGCATAAAAGCCATCTTGAGCCTTGTTGTCTCTGATGCTGGCCAGTACTGCTCCCAAGAAAGGGAGTCCCACTTCCTTTAAGCCCTTCATACAAAAAAGCTGTTGCATACCAGTGCTTGTCTTCTCACCGCTCTCATGACCCTGTCTATAGTTTTACTGCATCTGGGCAGAGACTGTAGGACCCAAACCAAACCACGATGTACAGATTTTGACAAGTCCCAATAATGGGCACAATATTTTGTGTTTCAGGCTTTAATTCCTTTGGAATCCTTCCAGATCAGGCAAAATTATTCTCTGACTTCTACACATGCTTGCCTCAGCTAGTTTTACTCCAGCAAAGCTCCAATAATTACTTGAAGGGGAAGAGTCAGGTGAATGTAATCTCTGTTCTACTACAGGAACTGCTACAGTACATGGACATGGAGGTCACAGCATCAGTAGTGGAGTTCAGGAAAACTGTTATTAGCAAACATTAAACCATTATTTGACCTTGGCGAGTCTTTTCTGAGATGGCAGACAGTAATATAGGGTCATTCTTCACTCCAAGTGTAAAGCTAGAGATTAATACTGCTGGTGATATTTTGCCTTCAGATATGTACTGGACAGGCTGTATATCCAGTCACTACCTGATACCAACAAAACCATTCCTCACAATCCTGCAGATCGATGATGCCAGAATTATAGCTTTGCTCCACCGAACACACTTTTTGTCCTCTGAGATGCTTTCAGTAGGCCTTTAAACCCAGTAGCAACCCTCACTGACCTTCAAATTCAGTATGTGATCCATTATTAGGAAACACTTTGGATGACTGGTCTCAGGATCCAAACCTCCACCCCTCTGCTGTGGATCCCAATTCAGCATCAGTTGCAACCAATTTTCCATCGGTTCTACAATTAAACTAAAACAGAAGGGCCATAAGAAACAGAAGGTAGATATTCTACAACACTCAGTCCACTTAGGAAACTAGGGTCTCACAACAGCAGTACGGTTACAACTCTTTGGCTAGAGACCATATGTGTGCAACATCCACTGAACAAACAGCGATTTCGCTGCAGTCGCTCATCCTGACAGCAGGGAAAGCCTGAAATGGGAGGAAAGCACATACAGAGTGAGCATCCCCACCATAACAACAGTCTTCACTGACCTCAGCAGGAGCACACACCCATCCAATATAACTTGCATTACACTTCTCCCTCTTCCTGACTCCTATTCATTGAGTCAAAAGTATCCTGACACATCAGTAAGGTGTGTCAAAATGGATAAGGGGGAGAATCTTTTTTTTCTTTTTTTCCCTCCAAAACCCATCTGTTATACACATAAAATCTAATAGTTTTCAAAGCCTTGTCTGCAGAATAACCATCCCCATGCTGCAGAGCCACCTGGAAGGTTCTCCTCTATGTTCATTGTCAAGAACGTCTTTAAAGACAGTACACAGTGCAAAAAGCCCAAAGCACTGGCACAAAGCCACTTCATTCTCAACTCCAGTACTTTTCCTAGAAATCTGCCAGTGCCAATGAGCTGCGCTGCACTGCTAGGCACATCTGAAGACCCAAGTGCTAAGTAAGTGACAAACGATCAGAGTCTGACTTCTGACTTGGTACAGACCAATTAGTTCAGGTTGAAGGCCCTCCTGGAGGTCTTCGGTCTGAGCCCTAGCCCACAGCAGGGCCACTGTTGCAGCTACAGCAGGCTGCTCAGGACTGTGTCCAAGCAAGTCTGGGCAGTCCCCACAGATGGAGATCCCCCACTGCTCGGGGCCCTGTCCCAAGGACGCATCACTAGCATGGGGAAACCTTTTTCCTGTGACCAAATTTCGTTTCCCTTGTTGTAACTTGTGCTGTTGCCTTTTGTCCTTTTGCTTTGCCCCTCTGAGAAGAGCCTAGATCCATTGTCTCTGTAACGCCCCAAAAGATAGTAGAAGACAAAATTAGATCCCCCTTTGCCTTCTCTTTGCCAGACTGAAGAAGCCCAGCTTCATGGGCCTCTCCTTGTATGCTCTATTCAACAGGCTCTGACCATCTTTGTGGCCTCTGCTGGACTTGCTGCAGTTTTCCCAACACGAGTACCAGAAGCTTCTGCTTTCGTGGAGCAGCTAACTCAAGTACTTGGTTTATGAGATTCAATACCATCAAGTTATCGGGTAGATGTTACTCATAATGGGTGGAAAGCAGTCACAGAGTTCACACTGCAAGGTGAACTGCCATCATCCCACAAACTGCAGGGTGAACTGCCATTGGAGAGCCCAAAGTATCAAAAAAGAGCCATGTGGCTATGGGCTATTCCTTAACAGCAAACGGTAGCTTGCCAGAAGCTTGAAACACTCCTTAGGAGAAAGAAGGAGGACCCCTCACAGTGCTTGGGACAAAGGAGGAGGAGCCCTCAGTTTAAAAGACAAGCCAAAAATTACCACATGTAGGCACAAGGACACACTTACCCACAGAGGCTGTGAGGCTGTGGCAAATGGGTACTAAAGCGAACCTCCCCATTCATCTCTTCAGAAGCAAAGATGTGCTTTGGATCCTTCTTCTTGATTTTTTCATGCCTAGAAGATAAAATCCTTTGTGGATATACTGACAATGTTGCTTTTGTAAAGGGTCAATTGAATATGGCAGCAGCAAAAAGCACCACAGTCTAGTAGCTTTAGAAAACAAACTCTTCTTTCAGGAGATAGACAACATTTCCAAACAATCCACCCAGAACATCTCCAAGTGGAAGAGAGGAGCCCTTGCAATTAACTCTGTCTCTGGAAACATTTTTGCACCTGCTTGCAAGGAGGTCTGTACAGCATCAAACAAGGGGGCCAACAGGTAACAATTCACTGACCACAGAGCAAGCCTGCACAACAAAATCAGCCTCCACACATTAATGAGACAAGTAAGACCTGCAAGAGTCATGTGGCAAAACCACTGCCCTTACCTTGATCTGAGTGAAGCATCTAGTAAGTGTTAGAAACACAGCATGCTATTGGATCCAGTACCAGGGAAAGCATCACCAGCAACTCTGCCTCAGTTTCCTCACCTTGGCTCACTTCAGCACTGGTCTGAACCTTGCCTAGAGCTCAGCCGCTCCCGGAGAAGCAGGATTTCCCAGGGTAAGTCGACAGTCAGCCAGCTGTAAGGCAGCTGAACGCTTCTTGCTCCTGGAGGCTGCCAGCCTGCTCTCCGTCCCTGTCAGCCCCGACTGGAACTGAAGCTACATGTGTGTGGCCTGCGCTTTTCTCTTCCTTCTTTTATGGATAGGGACGAGCTGTTTCTAAGCTTGTCCATTCATTAGTTTTCTACTACTTACATTAGGAAATCAAGTTTTCCATGTTGGAAAAAATGCAACAAATATTGAACTATTAGAATAATAAAAGCCCAAGAATTAGCAGTTAAAAGGGAAACTATTGCAACATATTGGTTAAAATTATTTTTTGTTAACACGTAATAATTTTTTAAGCTAACACTTGCATAAAAACTCAAATTTACCTTTTCTCCTGTTATTATTTCAATGCTAACAGAAAAGCAAGTTTCATATTTTTTCTGTTGCAGAATCATCCTTTTAAAAACCAACCTTACGTACACTCCTGGTATTGCAAGAAGTGGAAATATAAAAAAAATATATTTCTGCCCCTTCTATACAAGTCTTTCAGTCATCGCTTTTGTAAAGTTACTTACAGACATTTAACTATGTGTTTACTACACAAAACATGCTCTGTCTTGCTATGTGTTATTTATTGCTAAAAATAAGTAACCTCACAGCCTAGGTGAACAAAGGACTGTATCACTCCTTCCCATTACATTTTTCTGACACCGATACACAGACTGGTTTATATTTTTTGATTAAAATTTCACTTGTGAAGGAATTATTACGACCAGAGGCTACCACACAATGTAATAAGCGCATACCAAAATATGTATAAATAGCCAGTCGAACCGTCATTGATACTACTGAAGTATCAATGGCTTCTGCAAAGCTTAGCAGACCACCAGCCTCAGCACCTAACTAACAATAAATTTGTCATGCTGGTTCAACACTGCCACCTCACCACACGCAACAGCTGTCGCTGCTATTGCCTGGCATCACCAGTTGCAGAGTAAGTGTCTTACCACGTAAATGGCTGTAGATTGTGTAAGAAGGGTCTAAATCCTGCAATGCATTCAAACACCATCGTTCCAAAGCTCCAGTAATCAACAGTAACTGAGTAGGATTTATTCTCAAAGAGTTCTGGAGCCTAAAAAGGATCACAAAAAGAGACTTTGAAAGTGGTATTTCAGGTCATCTATTTTCTTGCATTTCTGCAGAGACAAAGCTGCGTCTAGGCGTGGCCCCCAGTTCCAGAGTGGCACAGGGACCCTGATGCAGCCTCACTTAGGCTGCCCGCTGGGTCGGGGCCTGGAGCACTCAACCCACGAGGAGATGGGAGGGAGCTGGGCTGGTTGGGCCTGGCTGTGGGGAGGCTGGAGGGGGGGCAGGCTGACACCAGCCCCCAACCATGGCACAGGAAGGGATGGAGGGGATGGATGGGGCCAAACTCACCTTGGAAGCGACAGGTGATACAATGAGGGGCCACGGCCCCAGATCACCGTCTGGGGGGTTCAGGTTGGACATGAAGAAACACTTCTTCCCCTGGAGAGGGAACACCCTTGGGACAGGTCCCCAGGAAGGTGTGGGATCTCCACTTTTGGAGGTTTCAGGGCTTGGCTGGGCCAAGCCACGGCTGCCCTGACCTAGTGCTGGTGACAGTCCTGCTGCGAGCAGGAGGCTGGACAAGGGACCTCTGTAGGCTCCTTCTGGCACACACTTCTGTGATTCTATAAAATGTGGCAATACCACATCACTTGTATACATGAAGGAAAAAAAAAAATCTTACCAAATATTGTAATGTTCCAACAAATGAAGTGCATAAACTTCCTTGATCCAGATCCTTTGCATATCCCAGGTCTATTATTTTGTGAACAATCTGTAGACAGTTTAAATAGTTCATTAGAAGAGCAAATTCAGAGAAAAATTTGAATTTTTCCACCAAACAACCCAAAATCTGTGCAGTGACATCCACAGCATGCACTCAAGAAGAGGAAAGCCAGAATGGAAATTCTGGAGAAAGTCCATGGCAAAGCTTCGACATGTGACACAGTGTTAAGGCTTGTTTCACCACGTAAGCTGGCATTGTCTACCTATCTCAACTTAGACTCGACTTTATTTAAAGCAGCTTGCCAGTTACAGCTTGGCCGAACAGAGTATCTAGCTTTTTATCTGGGAATTTAAAGTTATTTGTTTAAAGAGTAACAAGAGAAAACAATTTTCACTAAGAAATCTATTAGGTTGACTCTCTGAACTAGCTTAATTTTACATGCAGCCCTCAAAGCCACAAAACCAGGGATATGCGACAATCTCATATCTTCATATTCTGTTGCAGGCAGGTTCTTGAATGGAAGCCAAAGTTGTTTGTTTTTAATGACAAGGATTTAAGAATAAGCAAAAGAGGATTTGTGGCTTCAAGAAGACGTAAACTTTTAGTAAATTCACAGTGCAGTTTTCAGCCCAGTTCAATGCCACAAACTACTTGTTCTCTTTTATTTCTCTCAGGCAAGACAAAGCTGCTGACAACTTCCAGAAATGACAGTGGGAACACCACTGACAGAGGCCACCTGACTTACCTTCCCACCTTCATCCTGAAGAACAATATTTTCAGGCTTTAAATCTCTGTGTATAATTCTGTTTTCATGCAAATACTGGATACCAGACCCTGAAAGACACGTTTGATTTAACAGAAAATAAACTCACATTGATTAAAGATACACCTGATGAAAATCTAGTATCCCTGACTTTGGGGTTGACATCAATAAATTTTCATTTTAAAGCACCATTAAGAACTAGTGACTTAAAAGATTAATAAAATTTATGCTAGGACTGAACTAGCTCTGTTCCTCTGCTCTGCAGAAATGGAGGTTGGTACAGAGTTCAGACCTTGTGGCATAACCACAGGTCACATTTCTTGCCTGCAAGGCAAGAGAGAAGGCACCTGAATTCTTCTGAAACTGTAGAGTTACAAAATGAACCACAGCATGCAGACAAGCAAAACAGGTCTCCAAAATGTGTAAGCAGCTTGAAACCGCTCTGCACGTCCTCTAGCCTAATATCTCAGTAAATTAACACATGATAACAAAAAGGCCTATTATATATGTGAGCACATTATGCCAGATGTTGATGAAAGCAAGCACTGAAATTAATTAAGCAAATGAAACAAGTAGAGTTTCCCTTTGACCTAAAACTACTGCCAAATAGTGGCTTACAGAGCTTCTAGTAAACTTCCACCACTGTCAAAGCACCACAATGCAAACCACCCCATCAGGGAAGGGACTGTCTAGCTGTGATGAAGCAGAAGCACGGCTGGAGCTAAAACCTGATTCTTGGGCAGCCTCTGGTTAATGCTGCATGGAGCAGCTGACTGAGGTGCCGCCAGCAATGCCCCGGTCAGTATTAGCAACACTGAACTTAGGGGCTCAAGGCTTCCCCTCTGCTGGTGGCAGACTGGTGTGCTCCAAGTAGCACCACTTCTGTCACTCCCACCACTAAAAATGAAATTCCATGACTGCTTTAAGCCAAGCTACATGGGGGCTGTCCCCAGAAGGAACACAGGTTCCCAAACTCTCCTTTTTCAGACACAATTTCCATGGCAGCACAAGCATTTATGGCACCGTGTGATCAGCTTGATCCTGGGACTGATCCAGCTGGAAACTACTAAGAAAAAAATAATCAGGTTTTAGCCAGGCTGGTTTCCAGAACCCGCTCCTCACCTGGGTACAGGAGTGGCTGCAATAGGGGAGGGAATGGGAGCACGTGCCCAACAAAAGACAAAGAGCAGGACTTTGCCTTGTGGCAATAGTCCACACTTGAACTGCCTTGAGGGGACCGTGGAGCCACTAATAAAAAAAGAAACGAGAAATTCTGCCTGTGGGAAGGGGAAAATTCACTACTGGTCCACCCAAATAACAACAATGGCTACTAAATAAAAGATCATCAAGCAAGTGTCTGCCACAGGACATAGCCACAGACAAAACAGCAAAAGATGACTTTTTTTTAAGTCATGATTTTTCAATCTTGGAGATGTGCAAGTGGAAATAAAAGAAAAGGTCCCATGAAAGGCCCAAGGCAGGTATTGTATTTTCTCATCTCCATCATGGGGTATTTTAAAATTTCCTATGCAAAAGATATTCCGACTGCACATCGTGTAAAGCCTACTTCTAACCAGCTGTGACTGTAAATTCATTATGGGATTATTTTAAGAGAAATATTCAACCAACATGCCTTGTCCACAGTTTGAACACTTTCTCCCATCAGGGAAAAAGTCCCCAACCTTCACTGATTTACCACTCATTTATACATTTAACAGCCTCTAACTTGCATTTCTTCTCCACTGCATTTTCAAATCTTTGTCAAAGACATGCCAGAGACATTCAACTTATTATGAAGACAACAGACCCCATTCTGCAGGTGGAAGGGGAACAAGGATGAAGGAATGCAGAGTTGTGCTTGATTTCAGGAAATTAACTGCAAGCTATCTGCACACTGAAAGGACAGAAGCCCAGGCCAATACGTCCAAAATGCTTTCTCATGCCAAAATCAGCTCCATTCCTACAAGTAGAGATGGGTTATCTCTAAGAGAACTAAAAAACCAAGGAGCTCTAACTGAGGAAGTCTCCTGGAGAGCCTACTGGCTAGAGAAACCATCTGTAGGCACCACCCTCAATCAGATTACTTGTCCTCCCCAGGGTGTCCAAGAAGCTGGGCACTTCCTGATGGACAGGAAGGCCAGTTGGAAGTCTCACATCTTTTATTTTCTTACAGTGCTCTTGGTGGTCAAGATTTTGGCATCAAGCAAGCTAAAGCTCAACAGTTTGAAAAATGAGATACTTGATGAAACACTTCTGGAGACCATCAAGTTTGTATCACAGAATGATTTCCATGGATTACTACAGCCTTGGGAAATGGCTTGAAAGCCGGCACCCGAAGGTATTAAATTAGATTTTTCCCCTATGAGCAGTGCTGTCACCTTGGGCTACTTCCATCCTGTACAGATTTGCTGCCTGCTCCCTTTCCAAACTACAGAATCTGAAATCCACATGGTATCAGACACCTTCTGTAACACAGATCAAGTTGATGTCTGGCTAATTCTCATCTTGTCATCACTCTGCTGACACTACCCTCCCTGTAGGCTGCCTTGGGACCCTCCCTAGGGCCATGCACAGCACAAAAGCAGTGTTGGTGGGAAAGGAGGTTTCTTCTCCAACCTCGTGCTTCAACCTGCCATGGTGCAACGTAGGGCTGGTGCCCCTTGTTACGCTGCTCACCAAGTACAGTTTGGTCCCATCCATTACCTTTGCATCTGTCCTTTCTGTAGTCACAGGCTGCTCTCAGACCCTCCTCAGCCTCCCTGCAGCCAGACACAACAAGCCCATATCCTGGTGGGTCGGGTGCTCCAGGCCCTGGGCAGCCTTTGCAGGGCCTTGCCAGGATCTCCACGTCCCTCTAGAACTTGGGGCCAGGTGTGGACAACTGTATCCAGATGTGGCCTCCCCAGTGGCAAGTAAAGGAGACAATGATTTCCATCACTGTGCTAGCCACAACTCTAATGCAGATGAACAGAATTGCTCTTCCAAAATGAGAAGCTTCTCAACATTTAGGCGCACTTATTTTGGGATCGCCTACCTAATTAACCCTTAGCTGAGAGCAAATCATTAGCCAGAAGATTGCTGGAGCAGCCACGGCATAGTTGGCTTCCTCTTCTGCTATGCTCTTACCTACCTTGCTCTCAGCTCCACTCCAGTTTATTATCTCCTCTGTACTGTCACCCTGAACAAACAAAATTTCCCTCCTACTAAGCAAACCCTACACAGAGAAGCCACAGGGCAACTTTGGCACTTCTCACATTGGTTCTTGCTTTTTAGCTTGTAAAAGTTACATTCCTGCAAGCGACATGCAGTTTGGCATCTCCAGAGCCATGAACAGAAATGGGGTTTGAACGGAAAACCATGACCTTAAAAAACCAAAACATTAAGGTCATAGTTACCTACAACTGACCACTACACAGCTTTTCCAATCCCATTCCACAGACACGTCATTAGTGCAAGCTTCTTGTCTCTGTGATCAGGGATACCAAATCCTTCCTCTGGAATAGAAACCTGATTTGTTTTAACACCCTGCTCTTGTTAGTCCCCTTTTCAGGGTCAGCTGAAAAAGCAAAATGCCATTACACATAATAAAACCCCCCCCAAAAAACAAAACACAAGAAAGGCATTAGACTACATACCAATGTCGCTAAGCAGAGAAAGTATTTGACTTTCCTTAAGCCCACAGCAATTTTCCGGTTTGTTTAGCAACTACAGTAAAGAAAAAGATATTTAGACCCACAATGCAACAGTTAACAGTCAAGAACAACATTTTCCATCCGCTGCTGAGATGACACAGAAAACAGCATAGCTCAAATATAACTCTAGCTGAATGAGGTAGTTGGCTAAATATAACTCTAGCTGAATGAGGTAGTTGGCTTTGTGAAATAAAAGCATGGGGGGAAAAGAAAACAACTTGGACAAAACAAAAATTCATTGCACAGAGGTGTGGTTGAAAAGAAGATTTGGACTGCTAGAATAATACCACAAAAGCATGAAAGCCATCAGAAAGCAAATGGGCAAGAGATGCAGGCAGGGCCATACGGCTGCAGGCAATGGGGATCCTGAGGCTCCTGGAACCTGCTCGTTCCTCATCTGAAGAAGTTTGGCTTGATGGGATTTGGGAACACCCCAAATACCTGAAGCAGGACTGCTGCTTGGAAGAACAACTCTCCAGTGAGGAGAATAAACTGAGTGACAAAAAGCAAAAGAAATGGATGCGCATCTAAGCCCTTGGCATTCAAACATGGGTCACTGATAAAAGGACGAGAAGGGAAACCAACAGGGTAACTCCTAAATTCAGTGTAGGCCACAGAAGAGAAGATCACTGCAGTCATTTACAGCTCCCAAACAGCCCAGCTGGACCAAAGCAATCGCTGCTTTAATCTGAACGAGCTGGCCATGGACTCTAACAGAGCCTGTTTTTCTCAGTGTGCTGTAACCCAAGTGATACCCCACGCTATGGAAAAGCCACCCAGGTATCAGCCCCTGCTGCAAGAGGCTGCCAAACACTGTGCAGCCACCTCTGCAGTCACCCATAGTCAGTCCCCACTCCCATAACACTGCCTGAGCCCTGCAAGGTCTGAGGCACAGTACCAGCCACCCACCTCACAGTCAGGCACCTTAAAACCAGTAAAGGGCATGTTCTCCGATAACGGTGCTATTGCTGCAGGCTGCCCCACTCCACACAAGTCACCTTCAGTTCAGAGCGTTTGATCGCTGGCTAGCTCTGCCTTGGGACACGGTCTCCTTCCTGACTGCCCTCCCACAACGAGAAGAAGCTGCTCGACACTTCAGCACGCTGGCTTCTAGGTCACCCACCTAGTTAACCCTGAGCTAAAAAGCAGATCATTGGCCTGTGGATCACTGGAGTGTCCACAGCATGGACCATGACCTGAACTCTCAACCCTGCCTCCACTCTCAAGTGCTTCTCATCTCTCTTTTCCCTTGCCCTGAATTCTTCTCCTCTAGCGAAAGGTATAGTAGAAGCACCATAGGAAACCCCCTCCTAATCACTGTGTTAATGATCTGTCAATAAGTAGCTTCAGCAATTTCCTGCATAAGCCCTGAGTCAATCAACATGCGATCTGATTTTTTGATCACTACACTGAAGACTTGTGCAGATGACTGAGGTACACCTCTGCACTGCAGTCACCCCTCCCACGATGTATCCTCATGTTTTTGCCTGCCTCCCACACTTCAGGCACAACCAGTAGTCAAAGCTCTATGGGGGAGAAGCCAAACTTCAACATCTCACTCCTTAAGTTCTGGGTAGATGTGCTGAACAACAAAGGAGGAGAGGGGCAAAGTCAGAAATCAAGCTCGCTCACTCCTTAAGTTCTGGGTAGATGTGCTGAACAACAGAGGAGAGGGGCAAAGTTCAAGCTCGGAGCCCAGAATGCTACCCTGAAAGAACACAGGCATAAAAATGTGCGTGGCCCATAGACAGAAGCAGATGTTTTTCCAGGCTTTATGGAAGATTGCAGATGTGCAATGAGAAATTAATAGCGGTGCAAAACACAAATGATGCCAAGTGCGTGAAAGAGAAAGATTTAAAGAAGAGCAGGATCAGAAATAAAAAAACATGCATCTTTTTTTTTTTCTTTAGGGAACAAAGCATTACATGCGATCAAATGAAATGAAGCATGTTACTTCCTGAATTGTCCCAGCATCTACGCAACATTTAAGGATTCATTAGAAATTAAATGATCAAATACTGCATTGCAAGTAGAGCTAATGTAACCCCAAATTTCTTTGCCAGGGTCTCCAATTTACCTTCAAGTAGTCTCAGAACTTTTACTGCAAAAACACAACACCCAAGCGTCACCAAGAACATGGTCAGCTACATGTGTTTGCAACATCCAAATGCTACTCTCATATATACCCACTCCCCTTCATTGCCAACCTTGTCTCTTAAAATTGTCCCTATTGTTTTAAACAACTCAAAGACATAAAATGAGGCTCAGTAAGTTACCAACACACTAGCTGCTATCGCAGATATGCAGTTATTGCATTCAACATCTGCTCATGTTCCTCCAGTGCTATTTAACACCAGTAACAAAAACAACAACAGAAAAATGAGCTTCTTGATCACTTAGATGAGGTGATTTCTAAACAAACCTTAACCAACAGGGATTTGCTTCTTCGCCCCTATACAAATGGCTGCTTCCTGAATCCAGCTGCAATGGAAAGGGAGGATAAACTATCGGGCCATGCAGCCACTGCCTGGGGAACTACTGAAAGGTTTCTTTACTCTTGGGTGCTGCTGCTTTGCAGAAGTTCCCAGTTCAGCAGGAAACAGGAAAGTCTCTGAAGCCCTGGAGGCCCCAGTCTAGTACCAAAAGGATCCTTCCCCGCGCTGAGAGCAATGCAACACTGGATACACGTGAATCAAAACCAGATCAGACTCCAAACAGGTAGAGACACATTGCAGCAAAGCCAAACACGCTGGGTGCGAGCATCTAGGCTACGGGAAGTTGTATTAATGCTAAAGCAGTTCCACGAAAGGACACACTGGTTCAGGATAACAGGGTATCTGCCCTTGGATTGCCCTCTGTCCTCTGGTTTCAAAAACAAAAGCCTCATTTCCCACACGTGTTCTTTTTCCACTTTGCATTTACTTCCCCACACCTGTACCTAAAAAGAAAAGTGTCACAGAACAAACATGGTTTCAGACAACCACAGTTACAGAAACAGCATTAACTCCACTTATTCTGCTACATATTGCAAAGCAAAACAGACATTACCTTCCGGAGGTCACCCCCTGAACAATATTCCATTGCCAGAAGAGGAACGTCGTTAACCAGAAAGTTCATCTCCTCGGGAACTTCACAGGCTCTTACTACATTGGGATGGTTCAACCTAGGCATGTGGAAATCTGGATGAAAACTCTGACTCCTCTTTTGGAAGAGTAAGACAACAGATTGTCAACCAACCATGTTTTATGTTTCAGGTACAATTTCTATTCCCCAAATGTATCGTTGCTGAGAAGTACACTCTTCAACTGGTACCTACCAGTATCCAAATGCATAAAATCCATACCTTGGGAATAACAAACCAGTGATGAGCAGAAACGATGTCTCAAAGTCATGGTACAGGACTTTGATGATGGGGATTTGGGCTCAAATTCTGGATTCCTGCACATTCCTGGCAAAGTTGTTACATATGTGTCTGTTTCTGCATGTGGGGACAGTTTCCCCCTGGCCCAAGGGTTTCATAGGAATCTGTTAACACTTGTGTAACTGTACAAGGGAGGTAGAACCAGGCAAGTGAAATCCATGTACACAGGGAAGGATTCATTTCTGCAACTGAGTTCAGACAGCTGTTTCCTGACTGTCTCTAATATATGTTACTCTTGGGAATAAAAGACGCATCCAGAAGGAAGTAAAGACAAATTACTTCTGTGAACACCTTCCAAAGCCTCTGGAAGCCACCACAAGAGCAGCTGTAGCTGTGCGGCTCAGTGCTTGTATTCAGAAAACGAGTATGGTGAAAACACTAACAAGAACAGTGATCACCAAGCCCTGACTTACAAACTCAGGTTGCCTGCAGGTGGTTTCCTCCAATGTTAGTGCATACAGTGAGCAGGCGAGGGTGACAAGAAGGCAGAGTACGAGCTCAGTAAACCTCTATGCAAGCAGGGGCACTGCAACCTTTGGTGAGAACTCGGAACAAAACTGAGCGGTGTCCCTGCTCCCACCAGTGGGACGGAGCATTTAATGCTCCGGGATCTCTCTCAAAAGGGAGAAGGAATTCTCAGGACGAGGGAACAACTGTATGAGACCCCAGCAACCAGAACTACTGTGCACATCCATGAGGACAAACCTGGCCAGCTCTGGTTCACAGGTACCTCAAAGTGGCATGCTGGAGAGAGGGATGGTGGGCAGCATAGCGTTTCTCATGAGAAAGCGTTAGGAGATGTTATTCTGTACATGCAGGAACGTGACAGAAAAAAAGCAATTCCTAGCTCCCTGACTGCTAAATCAAAGATGAACGCACTACACAGTATGGGAACATGCAGGTGTTCTCATGTCACCACATTAAAACCCAACGCACCACATCGTGCAAGTCTGAAGGAATTTAGGTATCACTAGGGGATGGACAAACAGCCCAGGCAGCACAAGAGTGCAGAGGGTTTGGATGTCGCTAGGTCCCAAGCCAAGGCATCACCTGGTACACTGGAGCAGAAGCGCTTGGACATCTTGGGATGACAGATAAACCAGTGCAGAGCTGCTAGGTGACAGGCAGACCCTCACCGCGGCTGGTTCAGGGTCTGAGGCCGGCCCCAGCTGCCCCCACGCCCCCGACCCTCACCCCGGCTGGCTCAGGGGCTGGCTGTCCCCATGCCCCAGTCCCTCACCCTGGCTAGCTCAGGGCCGCTGGGCCCCGGCTGCCCGGGCTGCGCCGTGCCGACCCGTCCGCACTCACTTCTTCATGATGTCGATCTCGTGGCACCAGCGGTCCTT
>NW_008794890.1:40008-54351 GCF_000699145.1 Aptenodytes forsteri | reverse complement strand
CGCGCACCGCCGCCAGTCGGCCCGCTGCGGCAGCGCCAGCAGCGCCTCGCTCGCCAGCACCTCCCTGCAAGCACAGCCGCCGTCACCGCCGACGTCACGCGCGGGGCGTGCCGTCAGCGCCGCGCCCCGCGAGGCCGGGGAGGAGGGACGGGGGAAGGCACCGACCTGCCGAAGTGCAGCGGGAAGCGGCCGCGGATGCGGTGGAAGAGCTTCTCCCCCGTGTCCAGCTCCACGTAGAAGTAGGGCGTCCCCGGCTGCGCCACCTGCGGGGGGGGAGAGGCGGGGAGAGGGGGACCCACTGCGGACCCCCGCACCCCCAGCAGTGCTGCAACCTCTCGCCTGCTCTGCCCACCAGCAAAGAGCACGGTCTTTGGAAATGCACGGATGTTTCCTAACCAGAGAGGCATTTCCTTAGAGAGGAAACTCGGCAAAACAAACCAACCGACCCAGAGACACCAAGCTGCATCAGCAGCTGATGTCAAACTGTGACTTCCAAGGGACGATGAAGTGATGGATCGCTTTCTGCTGGGACCATCAGTTGAGGATGCATACAGGGCACCGCTACAATATTTTTTGTGGTTTAATTCCGCAGTTACCACTACAGAGTCGTTAAATGAGACAGCCAGGCAGTTCTGATCATTCTTAACCTGAGCTAAGTCATCCCGTACTAATACGGCACATTTTTAGAGGAAGAAAAGCATGTGAAGGGACTACATTCACATTTCTCGGCAGAGAAATCAGCCTCTAAGCTTGCCAACGTGGGTGTCAATAGCTGCAATGGCTTAGAAAGAGACAAGCATGCACACGTGCTATTTCTGGCTCCTGCTGCAGATCAGGTCTCCCTGTGACCACTGAGCACAAAGAAAAAAAACCCCTATGTCACTACTGACTCATTTCTCTGATGTAACAGGAAGATTTCTTTCAAATTCTTACCCAAGGGAACCTAAAACTACCTAATGTGCAGCAGCACTGAAAGAGGGTTGGTGTTTGGTGTCAGAAGGAATGAATTCAGCAAGCCCTACACATAGCTGGAATCGTTTTCAGATAAGCAACACATCTGTCGTTCATGGGAACTTCACCCAGAGCAGAATACACCTGGCACATCTCCAAGTCTACAACGGTCTGCCTCCAACAGCTTAACCCTACCACGCAAAGTGACCTCGGAGGGAAATAGCAGCCTAGACAGGACAGAGAGAAAGTAAGTAACAGTGAAATCTTGTCTCATACTTGCGTAATATCTGAGTGTTCTGGGATTTCTAATAATTCAATCTGTTGTTCCTGTGCCTGTACGATAAAGGACTCTTTAATGTCTTCGGAAGTACAGTGGTCCAACGGGAGAGGAATCACCTGGAGGGAGAAGACAATATTTCCGTAAAAAGAAGAAAAGACAAAACAAACCACTTGCAGAAAGCAATCAATCCATCACTGGAGCTGGTATGCTCCTCAGTACCACTCAGCATCATCAGACAAGACAGGTGAGCACCTATCTGTACAGGCTTAAACTTATGAGATCTTTTCTGTAGGAGCTGAACAAAAAGCTGAAAACTAAAAGCTTGAAAAAGTTCTCAGCACAGCCTTCTCCTTTCTGATCTCTGTGGTAGTTTAAGGCCGCTCTGATACAGTTACAGATCTGCCAAATACAGAAACCACCACAATAAACACCTAAATGATTGACACAGAGGACGACAAAAAAAAAAAAAAAAATCAAAGGGCTGGTACTGGTGGACAATGAGTCTGCATATATCTTTAGATTTTCAGCCTACTTCAGTTACAAATGCGAGCACCACAGTTCGTGTGCCAGTGTGAGCCGATCAGAGTCAGAGCAAGGTCTTGCAACTTAGCTGAAAACCTTGTGGGCTTTTTAATCAGTTCCATGCAGGGAAAAGTTTTCCTCACCCACTCAACACAACCAACGCTGTGCTGCTGTAACAGGAAGAGTTAAATGACTGTGGCAGAACCAGCACACTGGTTTTATTTTTGCTCTGGCTCTATCTGTGGGTAGGACGACTTCTATCCATGCTCTGGGAAGGCACAGAATAAAGAGAGAAATTTGAAGGTGAGCTTTCTCTTTCAATTCATTTGCAGATAAGTGCAAGTTTATATTCTCCCAGGGTGACACTAAAACCATACCTGTAACTGCAGATGCTGACTCCTATAGTTTCTTTCAAATAGGACATATCTCTTTCCCTTGCTTCTGAAAAATTCCTTTAGGGCAGACTTGTACTTGGTCACTTCTTCCACCACCTCCGAAGACAAGTCAACCACTGACTGATAGTGCCCAATAGGCAAAATCAAGACGTGATCAGGTAATAAGCCACCTTTGGCCAGGGCAAGATAGCACTAGAGTGAAACAATACACACCAGTTACTCACTGCAAGCAACACTTACTTACCATGCTGTGGAAATTTACTCTCTGACTGCATTCTGAGTATCTCCCAGCCTAGTGATTCTGCCTCAGGAACAGGAAAGTCTTCTCCTCTATGTCACTTACTGGGGATTGTTTATTAGCAATTTATTAATTACTAGAGGAATGAGAAAGAGAGAGGGACTTCTAAAGGACAAAAAAAAAAAAAAAAAAAATCTTTTGAATGCCAGAGAATGCCTTTTCTGCAGGAAAGCAGCTGAATGACCTTCACCACCGTGGCTAGAATTTCTTACTATGACAAGAAAATCCACTTGAAAATTGTTAACAGATTTTAAAATCAGCCCATGGACAAACCTGTCCCTGTAGCAGTTTGAGGTGGATTATGCTATACAGGAGCAGTAACTTTAAGCAAAGTGAATATACCAATGATTGAATTAATCTCCAAGATGTACTTCAAGATGTCAACTTTAAAGCTATCTTATCTTCTGTTTAATCAATATATAACAAAACTGGAACCAATCATCCCAGGGAGATCTGGTGTAACTCCAGACAGTGCATCCTGCTGCTAAAGCAGGTTCCAGTTTACACTGAGTTCACATTGGAAAAGTTCTGCCAGATGGTAACATAAGCAAACCATGAGGGCTGGTGCAGCAAAAAGTGTTTTGGCACTGTAATCCAGCTCTGCTGCAGGAGCAAAACTGGGCCATGCTTCATTTTTTTAAAAGACTTTATATATACTTACGTCTTTTGTAGGGGAGATGTGAAGAAACTGAAAACAAAACCATGAGTCAGCTTCAAATAAAGTTTGTTTGGTTTTTTTAAGATTTAAAAGTGGAGATTGATATTTTATATTGCCGTGTCTTCGCATGATTCTGCCGTCATGTAGCAAAGAACATGCTGCAGGTACTTACATGCGTGCCAATGCTAACAACCAAGTGCTTCTCAACTTCTGGGCTGGCAAGGCAGAACCAGCAGGGCCCCGTGGGCTGTGCTTTATTGGAAGAGGAAAGAGAAACAAGTGTTAGCACAAGGCTTATTTGTCAGAACAAGGATGCAAACAAGATCTGGAAGAGCTGTTATTTTCCAGCCACCCTTCCCAGTTGATAAAGTGCTGAAGATGTCAGAAGTACACAGCTCCTGGAAGCAGATCTGGTCAGAGGACTGGTGCCTCTGGGAAATTCCAGCAAGAGAGGAGGTGGCGGCAATCACACCCTTGCTGACTGCCATTCTCATCGGGTGCTCTAATTTAATGGAAGAGCACTAATTCCAGGAATTTAGTGGTTACAGCTCACTAATAAGAAAGCACCAGCAAATTTAAACAAACAAATAAAAATAAGGTAAAATTACTGCATAGGTACAGACAAGGACAGATGCTGTCAAACACACTTGTCAGTTCTGGCCTACTCACACTCAAAACACCTGGATTCGCACCCAAATTGTGATACCTGAGCTGACCTTTAATGTAAGTTAATGGCATTGATAAGCTAGGCCTCTCCTTAGGTTATAAATATAACATTATATTCACATCCTCTGCAGGTTGTGTACAAGAATAGACAAGCAGCTTTGCAAATGCAATAAACATGATGGAGCTCTCCCAAGAACTGCAGGAAACCAAACGTCTAATTCTGGGGTTCATTTCTGAGCAAAACAGTGTAGCAAGGCTCTCTTCTCATGACATCAAACTCCAGAAGACTTTGGAAGTTATATGAATATGCACAATGGCACACTATAGAGCAATGACACTGCACTCATCTTAGCATAAAGTAATTTGGCCCGTAGAACTGTTATGTGCAAGGACTATGCAAAGGGTTCAGAAATCTAATAAGTAAAAACTGAACAACTTAGTCTCACGTAACAAAGGCAACCAGACTTATCTACCAGAGACATTTTTGAAGATTGTCTTCATACCCACTGGCAGTGGGAATAGCTTTCACAGAAACAAAGGGGAGGCTGACACCTACATTTGCATTTTAAGCCCAAATTTCTTTATAACTGAGACCAACATTTCTAAAGATACATACTTGCAATAACACTGTCACTAAGAAGTCATGATCCTTAAAGATTTCATTTCAATTTCTTCAAGTCAGACAAACTCTAATGAGACTTACAGCACAGAAATACAGTGGTAACAGAAGGGCTTCCTCCCTTCCCAATTCATTAATACTTTGTGAACTCACAGCACAGAACAACTGAAGTAGTGTTTCAAGAACTCCTCAGCACCGTGATCCAGTCTCTTGCAGTCCCTCTGAATGGAAACATGTTGCTTTGTGAAACTGCCTGTTGTCATGTTCAGAGGCCAGTCTGGTTCAGACGATAAATGGCATCAGCCCAACCCCAACCACCACAGATCCAACTAGCTTTTAAACTATACTTCTGACTTTTCTTTCACCTATTGATTGTCAGGTTTGTAGGAAACAAAGGACCCTTCATTCCTCTGTATTCCCACAGCATCTAGTATAGTGACAGAGCACGTTGGCAAGCTGATGTATACAGCTCAACAGCTTGAGAAAAATGAAGAGTGAGATGGTCCAATGCCTCAAGGGAAGAGCTCAGGAAAAAAGCATCCACATACTTACGGGGTTTTTTGGCTTGCTTAGGTTGGGAGTTCCCTCTCTCTTTCTCATCTGAGGGACGTTTCTTTCCCTGATGCTTGTTCAAATCAAAGAAAAACTGACAAGCTGGTTCCTCCTGTTTAGAAAATGAAAACCAAAGCCCATTGTAACTGCATCACAGAGAGTCACAGTAAGTACAAGAATTTGCTTTTTCCTGAGGAGGTGTGTAACCACCTTTGAAAAGCATCAATATCCTGGAACAGAATGAATTGAGCTCTCCCAGAAATGCAGCAGACTGCCTGCCTAGATATGCAGCCTCAGCCAGGGAAAAAATTCTGGGAGAGCTGCCCCAAATTGATATGTTCTCCTATTTAGCCTCATGCTAAACATTCAGAATTGCTTGAATTTATGGATTATTCAAATCTCTTTTCACTTGACAGCCAGTGCCAAAAGAATGTCTTTATTTCTTAAGAGATGTTAACCTCTCAACAGACTCACACAGAGGCTGAAACCACTTGACTAAGTTGTCATGTCGTTAGAAGGCTTTAATACTGCAGAGGAAAGCACTTGGGAAGGGGATGGCAAAGAGCAGGGCTGCTCGTGCAAGCTTAGCTTGGCTCCTGCACAGGAGCACAACTGCAGTCTAAAACCCAGCCTGCACTGTAAGAATGGGCATGTACAGTGGAAGCATTTTTCCCAGTAAACTTGGCAAGCTCTTGTGCCTGTCATCAATTGTATAGTTCAGCTCAAAGGTACAAGGAGCTTTGCTTCTATCCAGTTATTGACTGATCAGTCTGTTAAAAGCCTTGTTGCCAGGGGTTGAACACCACAGCAAGTCTCAGCTGGGGGTGGGGAGGCTGTCACAGCTAAAGGGATCAGGAGGTGTCTGTCACCCTCATGCCCACCCACGCTGTCAGCTGGAAGGAGCCAGCCCTTGGATCATTTTTGTGACTCTCCTCTGGACCCGGTCCAACAGGTCCATGTCTTTCTTGTGCTGAGGACCCCAGAGCTGGACGCAGTACTCCAGGTGGGGTCTCACCAGAGCAGAGTAGAGGGACAGAATCACCTCCCTTGACCTGCTGGCCACGCTTCTTTTGATGCAGCCAGGGACACGGTTGGCTTAAGAAGGGGCAAACTGTAACAACTCCCATGCATTGCATCTATACAATTTGGTTGATGCAAATAGTGTACACAGAAACCTGAAGTGTTTTGGACAGAAATATTCCAAGGTTAAAGACAGTGTTCTAAGCTCCCTGAATACAGAGAGTGAAACCGTGCGCACAGGAAGGAGAAGGTAGTGGTACCTCTGCACACAGGGGTGCTTTGGTCTTCTGCGCCTCCTTCCGCGATTTTCGGTATGGATTTTCGGTGACATCCTGTGGCTGTTTCACCAGCTCTGCAGGGTCCATCAAGCTCATCGGAACAATGCTGAAGGCATAGAGATACTAGAACAAAAACAGATGGCTCAAATGCAAGAAGCTTGTGCCATGACTGCAACTCTGAAGAGGTCAGCTGTGAACTAAGCCACCCTGAAACAGTAACACACAACTTAGCACTGCAAGAACTCAGCAAATCAGTGTTTAAGCTAAGGCAGGACATGAAAAACACACTCCCTGTACCAGTCTCCCACCCAGTGCAACCACGAGTTTATAAAGTGCTTCCAAGTGGCTCACTCCTCTCACTTTAAGGAAAGACGTTTTTTAAAAGCAGCAGTGCATCCTACTTGGAAAAGAAACGACCTTGATCCTTGCCTGTTTCCAGGCCTTCTATCTGTCCAGAACTACTGGACCTTTTTTTGTTACCAGGTCTGGTTCCTATGCCTTCTTAACTAGCAACCTGTCCTTCTATACCAATATTCTGTAACTTTCTTAAGGGGAGAAGAGAAACAGGTTTAAAAAAACCAACAAAACAAAACAGCCCCTTCCCATCCCAGAAGTTAGTTATTTTCAGTGATTTGTAAGGGCTCCTTTGGAATTTCACTTCCTTCTTAAAGCAGGCCATGCGAACAGAAAATACGTAAAGCAGCTGGGGAAGAGGAAGGAATGGCAGCTTTCTAACCACTTTCCTCTGCAGCTGTTTTCACAGCTACATGCCATTTGACCAGGTAGAGAAGAACAACAGTGCCTCAGAACACATCTTGCAGCCCTTACCCTTCCGACATAATGGGCAAATGGTATCTATTGCTCAAGTGAGACAGATCCCTCCACTTCAGTCAAGCTTTTAAGTGGTCGATGCTGTCCTCTAGCTAGCCAAAGCTGGGCTTCCTGCCCTATTACTTGTACTTGAGAAAAGAAGAAAGATTCAAGAGTGTCAGTACCTTTTTCTTGCTTGTATTGCCAACATCAGCAAGTGCAATAAACCTGCTCACATGCTGTGGTGTCTCCTGTAGCACTGTGTGATTTCTGTAAGGAAGCAAAACATGACTGTACTGGCATATACAATATAGAAAAGGACAGTGGGAAAACCACATGTCCTCCATGAAGCTACTCAAAACAGCATGTCAGCCACATACAGTCTTTGGCCAAGAACAAGGAGCCTTGAGGACAGGCTCACTCATGAGATCTAACAGCAAACAGCTGCACAAACCAAAATGACATCTCATTGCAGTCCAAATATGGAGATGAGAGGACAATTCACTAGTCTAAAAACAGCTACACCTTTAAAGTGTTTCCTGTGGAAAGGATAATAATCTTACCCAACATTAACACGACAGCCTTAGTTTTATTTGTAGGTTGTTCTGACACCTACCTTATGTCACTAGTCACATTTTCTATACAAAGTTATGACTGAAGATACCAGTCTCTTCACCACACGAGCTTTTCCACAATACATTTTCAGAGATACACCCCTGAATTAGGCTGAACGCTGTTTAAATGTGACTAAGGGCAACTAACTTGGCATCAGATTCACAGCAATGTACTTGGACAAGTGTTGTCAGCAATGGCACAATTTTCGAGGCAGCAGGAATTACGGTAATAAGATGCACCTGAGAAACAATCTTGACCCTGTGTTGGGACTGGATGACATAATAAAATTATTTTAAAGTTGTCCTCCTGTGTTCTTTAAAAATTGAACTCTTATTAGAAAACAAATGAGATTTCATATGGTCTTACAAACCTGTAAGGAAGTCTTTCGTAATAGGCCTTCTCCAGGGCAGCAAAGTGGTACCTTGGTTTGAGACTCGCAGCTAGATCAGATACTAACTTGGAGCCACATTTCTTGGTATCTATTTCTCCCTATAAAATACAAACCAAGTTTTATTTAAAAAACCCTGTCAGATCACAGTGAAAAGAAACAGTTTTATACAGAACTGCATGCTGGAAATGTAGAGACTGACTATAGTGGTCGCCATTCCCTGGAAATGGAAAAAAAAGTCAAAAGGGCTTGATCTCTTATCGCCAACCAGAACCTACTCATTTATTCCATTCTCTGTACTTCAGGGTTTGCTTCTACTCGTTTCATCAATCCAAGTTTGTCGTATTTTCCTTCTCTTGGTCGTGTGAAGCCAGGGCAGCACAGCGTGAATTTGGCAAACATGAACAGATGTCAAAATCATTAAGACAAGTTTTGACCACATGCCCAGAGTGCCAAAGCTTTAGTGCACGAGTCAAGCGAATAGGAAAGCTCTGGGATTTCCTTAGGAAGCATAATTTTATCCCACTCCCATCCCTGAGAAATCAGAGCAAAACAAAACACAACCAAAGAGCAGACTTCAAACCGTTTCCTTGGGTGAAGGCTCTTCTTGTGCTGTCTTTTCCCCATTAGCCTTAGACTGAGAAGTGAAGTAGGGCAGGAAAAGGGCAGGGGAAGAGAGAAGTTCCGAAACAGCCTACGTGTGTTACCTATAACTTGTTATCTGTGGTAAAAACATGGGGAATGAGACTCTGACCTGGCAGGCATCTGTCACAGCCCTTCACTGCGGCAGCAGGACAGGCACTAACCCACCCTCAAGAAGGCAGTTTTCCTCTCTGTGCTCCTTCCTGCTGCCCTCACAACGGGCATGGCAGAGGGGAACCCAGCAATGTCTGCACTGAGGGCTGGCTGCTTCCAGCCCCACTGAAAATGGCCAGAGCTACGAAGCTTCTCAGGAAAAGGAAACCCACAGACTTCTCCAGGGAGTCAATTCTCATCCATGCAATTTAGCTCCTCATGCCGCTTTTGCTGAAAGAGAAACTTCAGGTGACAAAGAGCAAGAGACCTAATTGTTCACTCCTCAAACTTCCTGCTTTATTTGAGTGATGGGATTTCAGGGTCTCAGTGCAGAAGGGAATCTCCAAGACTTATTACTGAAATCCTCAGGTAATAAAAGTACACACTTCAACAAGATGCATAGTTGAATATAATCACTATTAATATACTCCTCTGTTAATCCAAGTGAGTAAATTCTCAGAAAATTCATGCCGAGGGAAGCCAAGTGTGGAATGATACACTGAGCTACTACAGAGAATTCCCATGAGAATTTCGAGACCAGAGTTTTCTTTTTAAGCTATAATATCCCTACAACTTGTTTCTCTCCAACTCCCTAGGCTAGTGGAGTTGGGGTTTTTTGGGGTGGGGAGATGAGGGAGGGTTCTTTATGCTTTTAGACTGAGGATCATATCTCTTTTTTGGATGTCGGAAGATACTGAGAGGAAGCAAAAAGTGTACTTTTGCCATGGTATGCGGCCTTGCTCTCCGGGAAGGTTTCAGATCACCTGAACTTACAACTGGAAAGTCACTTCTGCTGAGGAACATTAACGACAGAAAATTGGACACAAATGAAGCAACATCCTCAAAATCCAGACAGAGGAAGAATCAGACCATTTAGTACAGCTGACTGATACTTAAGGAAATAAACACCAAAATGCATAAAAAGTTTTGAAGGGGGGAGAAAGAACGACTTAATGTCAAGTGGTATTGAAGATGCTTACAGCATTCCACATCAGAGAGTAGCAGAAGCATTCCACAGCAACTGCAACCAACTAAATTCAGAGCAACATTTGTGATCAGATGAAAGCTACTGACTGATTTTTCAGGCAGGGACAGATGAAACACCCTGATGTTTCACAAATCCCCCTCCCCACTGGTCCTTCTCTAAAGAACCAGAACATCCGCTGTCCGTTTTTTACTCTCAGCTTTCTCAAGTACTCGGAGATGGCCCAATAGCCCAAATTGCCACAGCAAGCAGAAAGGCAATCCTTTGTTAAATCCATCTGAAAACCCATTCCACCAGAAAACAGAACACTTACCGCACTGTTGGCAAAAGTCCCCACATCTCTGGGCCAGGGAGATGTCAGCAATATATCCACGCCTTTGAAGTTTGGGGTTGATAACAAAGATGTTTTTAATTCTGCCACATCCTTTGCGCTAAAACTGTAGGCAGGAGCTGGCTCATCCTGGGTCTCGGTACCACTCAGGTATGCAATCTGCAGTCCAGAAGTACCACTGTAAAGACCTCGACGGCCTGCATTAATACACAGGCACGCACTTGACATGTAGACATTGCAAGTAATCTCCTAGTCGCATCATAGACAGAGGACCAAATTCAGCAGTCCTGCCTGACTTCTGAAACTATCCTTACAGACAGCTCATTTTCTGTGCCCGTAAACTGCGGTAAAGACATGTTTTAGCGCAATGGCTCGAACCCTGCCTACAGTGAAGAAACTGTTCAGACAGCCCCCAGTCTTCTCTCCTCACTGCTATCTTGCTTCCCAAAAAACAATCCATATCAAAAGCTCGGTATGAAGGCTGAGTAAAAAAAGCCAACTGCAAGTGCTTTTACTTGTTATGTCTTTTGTCAGGTGGCATTCTAGAAAGAAACTAGTTTTTCCTTTTAGCTTTGCTACAGCTTCATTACCTTTAAAGATGACACTTCTTACCTCTGCTACTCCAGTACAGCCTCAGAGCATAGCAAAATCATACTTCAAGTAGGAAACCGTCCCCATACAAAGATGGGCATGCTATGGGAATACGATATTCTCAAAGAACAGGCTCTTTCAACTACTATTCCTTTTGGTTAGCAAGTTCAGTGTTAGAAAACAACAAAAAAAGCAGGGTTCTCTTTCACATTTCACATAGCAGATTGTATCAGCCTTTCAACACAGAGTTCAACTCCAGTCTGAATCCCATAATAAGAAATGCCACCTTAAAATTTCCAGCAAAAGGAAGGGGTCTGAAGTGGGAAGATCAGAAAATGTTCATGAAAGCACCACCAGACAAATGCACATCCCTTATCACAAACCACCTGCAGCCTTACCTAAGTAAGTGATGTTCTCAGCTAATTCGCAGCCACTTATGTCTGGAAAATAGCTCACGGTCTCTTGGTCATTAGCGCCAAGCACGTAGGTTGGAATTGGAGCTGAGGAAGAAAACCACATGCACTCACTCTGCTTTAATTCAAGTACATTACCACAAGTTCAGTCCACATTTACTAGGAATCACAGCAGATCCCATCCATTCCTACAGACCCCAACACCACTCCTTTGCAGCGTGCCGAGGAGCACAGAACAAGAAACCTTCCTTCAAAATAAGTCCCCAAGCCTGCTGTTTCCAGAGATGCATATAGCACCAGCAGAGAATAACTTCTGCTTTAACTACAACTCGCTCCACTGCCTACCTAAGAAGATCAGGTCCGAAATGATCCATAGCCCTAAAACATGGGTCTTCCCTAGGGCAATGCTAAGTAAATACCAAAGCACAGGGACACCTGGTGATTCAGTCTAAGCTGACCTAAATTCATATGACTATTGAAAAACTGCAAACCATTGATGTTTTAGGGGAAAAGCTAAAACTCATCAGCTCTTTAATTCACTTGGTAGAAGAACTTGCTGCATGACTTCACCTAGAACTGGTGGATATAATAAAAAAAAAAGCAATGGGAAGTACCAGTTTTAATTTCGCTATGGCTAGGTGAGTTTATTTCTCCAAACAGCATAAGTCAAGCCTTTTCAAGCTATTAAAAGTTAGAAAAAGCAACAACCGATGTCAGAGACACCTCCTGTAGATTTCCTGGCAGACCACTACACCAGTAAGCTGGTCAGCAGTTCACCTGGTCAGCAGGTCCTACACTTTTCACTGAATAAAAGCCAGCAAAAGTTTCCTATTTAAGAAGGGAGAGCAGCAGTAATACAGCAGCTCTGCTATAGCTGTTGTTAAGACTGTTGCTTTAAGTTCCAGCTCCCACAGTCAGAAGATACAGGAAATTGCTTTCAATTGCAAAGCAGAGTTTGAAAATCTTATCAATGGCTTGAAACCAAAATGAAGTGACATGAATCTTGTTTGTATCTATGTGCTTATAGGTGAGGTTATAAGCTACAGATTTTTTCAACAGGTCAAAGGGTAAAGACAATTCAAGTGAGGATGAGCAGAAATGCATCGGTCCAGGGAAGACTTCACTGTCAATGCCCACTCTTGGCCTTGCGTGCACAGGAGAGCTTCCTCGGGGAGCGAAGTTTCAACCAGTAACAATTCTCCTTATAGTCTCATAGCAACAGGAACACAAAGAAGCATGCCTTGCCATGGTAAGGCAAACAAGCAGCCACAAGCAGCAAACGGGGCAGTCTTTGTCTAGATGGCTCACACAGATGAACAAACAAGCCGAAACCAGGACAGGGGGATAACTGGGGAGTGATGCAGCAGCAGAGAGGAACTGGAAAGCAAGAGTCCCAGCTCCTTTCTGGCTTGCCTCACACCAGGGGCGAGAGCCAGAGTAGCACTGAAGAGGAACACTACAAATGCTCATGAGGTAGCATCTCCCTTACAAGAGGGGTGTGGAAAGAGCCAGAGAAGTCCACATAGGACTTTTCGTATCTGCAGCTGGGAAAACGTCTTCAGCGCAAGGGCTGCAGGGACTGAGGAAGAATGGGCAAACCCTGCTCCTTTGGAAAGCTTTCTGATCTCCATGGCTGAAGAACAGAGAAGCTCAGCCCGCCAGCACCTCTGCTTTCCCCTTTTTCCTCAGGCCTGAATGCAGGGAGGGGAAGAACAGTGCTACACACTGCAGAGAGGTCTGTGGTAGAAGTGTGAAGGTGGGTGTGAACAGGGAATGATGAGGAATTCCTGCGAGGGAAGCACCAGGAGTGGCATAAGAAGGGCTACACACTGGCAGGCATGCTGGGATCCCGTGGCCTGCTGACCGAAGCGCTGTAAACATCTACGTACAGCTTCTCAGCCTACCCAGGTTGAGAAAACAAGGACTGCCCCACGTGGCAGCCTGCAGGCTGAAACTGTAAGGAGGTGATGGCAGGAACAGAAGCGGAGCCATAAGACATCCAGGCAAGGAGAGAGAAGACCCTGACACCAATTAGCAGCACCCTGTGTCTTTCCTTTGACTGCAAACAGCGCTGGCCAGGTGACCCAGGCACAGGCCTTGATGCCCAAATTGTGGGCAGGCCACTTGGACACAGGCATCTTCGTGCTCCCGAGTCTGAGAGCATGACAGAAATTAGTTTTGTTTTAAAACAAACCCATCTTTCCCTCCTGTGTGGAGTTTTCCTACTTGAATTTAACTGCTTTAACATTACACCATTTAACTGCAACTTCTGAATTCAAAAGCACACTGTGATGAGACAGTGAAGTCGGTCGTGAAATAGTGCAATCGCCAGCATCTGGAATGACAACACCTTCCTTACCTTTCTTGGCCCCTGTGCGATACTCTGCCCATTCTGTCTCTGAAGTAGAGCCAAAAAAATTCCCAACGCACAAAAGCATCTAAAAACATCAGATAAAGCGAGAGTCGCCATTTTACCAAAGACACAACTTTTTCACCGACATGCTGTATTGCCACAACACTGTGACATGCATCACTTCAACAGCATTTTGTTTAGTATGGCAAAGAGGTTCCTCTATGTTTATCTGTGATTAGTATTAAACGCATGACAGCAAGATTAATGGGTTTAAACATGACAAACATGCTCTCCCGCACTCTCTGCCCACAGATTACGGCTCCTCCCAACACTTTGGTGCTGGATAAGGAGGGCTGAGACGGTGCAAAGGCCCCTCCACCGCCCCTTCGTACACCGAGCGGAAAGAGGAGGGTCACGGCCTCAGAGGGACGCACGCGGCTCCCCACAGCAAAACCTGCCCGAGCACCCCCAGCACATCCCCTCCACGCGAAACCCACCCAGGAACTTCTGCCGTGTCGCCCCGGGCAGGCTCCTGACCAGAGCCATCCCAACGTCCCTGCTCGCCCGCAGGACGAGTACGAGAACCCCACGCAGAACAGCCCCACTCACCCTCGCCCGGTGCCCCGCAGGAAGCGGGGCGGGGCACCCCGAGCCCGGTCCCCCCCAGACCCTCGGAGCCTTACGTCGAAGCGGCCGCTCTTGCCCTGGATGGCCCGGACCCGCCCGAAGAGCGCCTCCAGCCGCCCCTCCACGTCGCCACACGCCAGCCTGCAGGACACGGCGCGTCAGCGGCCGCCCCCGGCGCGGGCCGCCCCGGCCCCCC
>NW_008794890.1:37223-39856 GCF_000699145.1 Aptenodytes forsteri | reverse complement strand
GCCTGGGCGGGAGCGAGCGGGCCTGTCAGGGACGGCCCACACGAGGCGGTGCCTGTCACCGGCTGGCACCCACGAGGGCTGAGGGAGGTGCCTGGCGTCCGTGCGAGGCCACTCCCTTGCCTTGGAAAGGTCCCGGCAACGGGAGAGGTTCCCGAGGGCTGGAGAAAAGCGAATGTCGCCCCTCTCTTCTAAAGGCAAGACAGAGGATCTGGGGAACTGCCGGCCAGACGGGCCTCACTGCGATCCCTGGGAAGGGAATGGAGCAACCAACCCTGGACACCATCTCCAGGCACATGAAGGACAGGAAGGTGATCAGGAGGAGTTTGCCTGGATTTACCAAGGGGAAATTACGCTTCCCCAGTCTGGTTGCCTTCTATAGTGAGGTGACCGTGTGCACCCTCAGCCAGTTGGCAGGTGGTACAAAACTGGGAGGAGTGGCTGAGACACCAGAGGGTCATGCTGCCATCCAGAGAGACCTTGACAGGCTGCAGAATTGGGCTGAGAGGAATCTCGTGAAGTTCAACCAAAGAAAGTGCAAAGTCCTTCCCCTGGGGAAGAATTACCCCAGGCACAGGACATGCTGGGGGCTGTCCAGTTGGAAAGCAGCTCTGCAGAGAACAGCCTGGGGGTCCTGACTGACAACAAATTGGACATGATATAAGATGATATGAGAAAGAAGAGGTTTCATCTTGACAGAGAATTTTTTTACAGTGAGAACAATCATTCACTGGAACAACCTCCCCAGGGATGTGGTGGAGTCCCCATCGCTGGAGGGTTTCAAGATGCGACTGGACAGGGTGTGAGATAGTCTCATCCAGGCTCCCTTTCCCACCAGAGGCTGGACCAGATGATCTTTGGAGGTCCCTTGCAACCTGGGCTCCTCTATGATCTATGAGTCTATGAGCCAGTGGAGTGGGTTGACCCCTGCTAACAGCCAAGCACCCCCACAGCCACTCACTCACTCCTCTCTTCCCCAGGATGGGTGGAAAATAGGAGGTGGTGAGATGGCTCGTAGATCGAGATAAAGACAGTTTAATAGGTGAAGGAAAAGCTGCGTGCACAAGCAATGCAAAATAAAGAATTTATTCACTGCTTCCCATCGGCAGGCTGATATTAAGCCACTTTCTGGGAAGCAAGACCTCAGCACACACAGCATTTCCTTGGGAAAACCAATGCCATCACCACAAATGATCCCGTCCTCCTCCTTTTCTTCAGCTGGTGCTGGGGAAGGCTGCCTTTGACTGGATGCTGGACGCTGTAAGGGGAGGCAGGAAGATCTGCAGATCCACCCATGCTCCCTGGCCTGGAGAAGCCCCAGCCATGCAACCCTTCCCTCCCAGGGTACGCAATGGTCTGCCACCATGACCGCCCCTTGCCAGGCCCTGCCTGGCCCTGGCACCTGGCCCTGGACCTCTGACCTGGGCCTGGGCCAGCGCAACCAGCACACTCCCACTGCTCTCCAGCGTCCCACAGGGAGAAGCACCGGCAGTGGGTCCTGCGGGCGGCAGGCGAGGAGCAAGCAGCTGCTGCTGTGGCCACCAAGGATGAAGAGGCCTGAGCGGAGCAGTGCCTGGCAAAGCTCCCTAGCCTGGCCCCCACTCATCACACCCCACCTCTGCTCTGTCTGCACCGGTTAGCCAATGAGTTCGTTATGAATGATTTGAGCTCTGCCTGTGACGCAGCAGCCTCTGCGTGCCTGGATACACAACCAGGGAACACATGCACAGATGCGTACACGCATGGACACAAACACAGACACAGACACACACTCAGACATAGGCACACGTGCAGACACACGCACAGACACACAGAGACATGCACAGACATGCACACACGGAGACACACAGACAGAGAAACATACACACTCAGACACACACTGATGCACACACTGACACACACACTGACATGCACACAGACGCACAGACGTGCACACTCAGACACACACACATGTACAGACACACAGACAGACACTGGCACAGGCACCTGCGCGCGCACACACGCGCGCACAGACACACAGGACTCATACACAGGACACTGGCATGGGTGGTCACACAGCCTGCCACAGCCCAGGTGCTGGTCTCACCATCACACACCAGTAATGACAGCCACCTGCCCTCCTCCTCTGGGGCTGGGACAGCCCGGAGGTCACTTGGGCAGGCACACACACACACGACACTCTCAGGGCTCACAAGCACACACACATTTGGGGTTCCCCCAGGCACCGGTACTATGTTTGAGGGGTGTGTGTGTATGTGTGTGTGTGTCAGGGGTGCATGGGTCCCTGCGTGTGTGTGTAAGGGGTGTGTGGGTCTCATTGTAAGAGTCGGGGGTGGGTGGGTAGTGTCAGTGTATGTGTGTGCAGGCTGAATGGGTGTGTGAAGGGTGTGTGGGTCTCTGACTATGTGTGAATGCAGAGTTTATGGGACTCTGTGTATTGGCGTGTCTGTGTGTGTGAGAGGGGCACATAGACCTGTGTGTGGAGTGCATGGATCTGTGTTTGTGCCTGTCTCTGTGTGTGTGCATGTGCAAAGGGTGTGTGTCTATGTCATGGTTTAACCTCAGTCGGCAACTGAGCACCACACAGCCGCTCGCTCATTCCCGCCCCCCCCCCCCCCCTCAGTGGCGCGGGGGGG
>NW_008794890.1:32451-36834 GCF_000699145.1 Aptenodytes forsteri | reverse complement strand
AGCAACAACTAAAACATTGGTGTGTTATCAACATTATTCTCGTCCTAAATCCAAAACACAGCACTGTACCAGCTCCTAGGAAGGAAATTAACTCTATCCCTGCTGAAACCAGGACAGTCTATTGTCCGAGAGCAAACAATGAGGGCCATTTTGATCAGTGTGCCAGCAAGCATGTGGAATGCACGCACCTGTGCAGCGGGGGCTGCCCTTGCTCATGCCCCTGAGAGCAGAAGACACCGCATCCCTGCACTCAACATCATGCCTCTTGCTGACTGCTGCCACTGGACTGAGTCCTGAAACTGCATGGTTCCCCAAAGGCCAGAGGAAGACCTGTCAAAAATGGAAGCAAAAGTCTCTCCAGAGTATTGCCTTGCAAAGCGAATCTTCTGCTTCTTTGCCATCCAAAACAGGAGGTCTAGAGCTGCACCAAGCACATCCAAATTCTGTAGCCACACAGCTTCTCAGGGACCCCATGTCCTGTTGCAGCTCCATCAGACATGCCCAATTGTCCAACGTTCTCTGCACCTGCAGTGCCATGGCCAGGGCAGCATGTCCCTGCTCATCTCTCCGGGCAACCCTACTTCCAGCACTCTGAAGATGAAGCAGCCCCCAGGGAACTGCATCCTGTGACCCCCCCTGCTGCAGGCACATGAGGCATCGCTCACCCTCTGCCTCTCTGGAGGGTCTCGGTGGCCCTGGGGGAAGGTGGGACATGCAGCCTCCATGGCAAGGAGGAGAGGCCGTTGCACAGCAGAGAAGTGACATGGAAGCGCCTGGGCAGAAGATGCCGAGCCAGAGCATGGCAGGAGCTGCTCCTCTGCACAGGGACACTGTTGGGTCTGCCACGGGGGTGGGACAGTGCCCTGGGGTGCCATCCCGGTGGGAGATGGAGGCCAGGCTGCTCAGTACCACTACTGCCTTGGGGCTGCCATGTCTCCCTTTTGGCATGACCAGGCTGCGGGCTGGCGTCGCCTCGCTTTGCTGGGCCCTTTGTGAGGCTCTGGGCTCTGTTCCTGCTGGGCATCCTGCCCCGTGACCCTGTGCTCCAGGGTCCCTCTGTCACCACAGAAGGGGAAGAGTCACAGCCTGGCTTTGGGAAGTGGCTTCTCCTGCCACCCTACAGGCAGTCAGGTGGCAGAGCAGAGCCGGGGCAGTGCCAGGAGCTGGGCACTGGCGACCTCCTGGGAAAGGTGGGGGCTTGGAGTAAATGTGAGCTGTTTGGGGCACCAGATCACGGCCCTGGCATGCATGTGGGATTGTGTTCCCCCCCCTCCCCGCATGATCAGTGTTCCTGTGTGTGCTGGGTCTGCCTGGGGTTGAGCTAATTCTCTTCACAACAGCCCATATGGTGCTGTCTTTTGGATTTGTGACCAAAACGGTGTTTTGGTACCCAGCGAGTGGGCTGGGGTGGGCAAGAGGATGGAAGGGGATATAGCTGGGACAGCTGACCCCAACTGACCAAAGGGATATTCCACACCATATGACATTGTGCTCAGCAATAAAACTGCAAAGTGGTGGTGGGGACTAGAGCTTGGGGACTGGCTGGGCATCTGTCTGCTTGTGGGAGGTGAGGAGTGATTGCCTTTGCATCACTTGCTTTGGTTTTTTGGTGCTGCTGTTGGTTCCTGTGTGTGCTGGGTCTGCCTGGGGTTGAGCTAATTCTCTTCACAACAGCCCATATGGTGCTGTCTTTTGGATTTGTGACCAAAACGGTGTTTTGGTACCCAGCGAGTGGGCTGGGGTGGGCAAGAGGATGGAAGGGGATATAGCTGGGACAGCTGACCCCAACTGACCAAAGGGATATTCCACACCATATGACATTGTGCTCAGCAATAAAACTGCAAAGTGGTGGTGGGGACTAGAGCTTGGGGACTGGCTGGGCATCTGTCTGCTTGTGGGAGGTGAGGAGTGATTGCCTTTGCATCACTTGCTTTGGTTTTTTGGTGCTGCTGTTGTTTTTTCTTTCTTCTTCCTCTTTCCTTTGCTTATTAAACTGTCTTCATTTCAACCCACAAGTTTTCTTGATTTTGCTCTTCCTATTCTCCGGAAGGTGGGGGGAGCTGGGGGAAGTGAGTGAGCAGCTAGGTGGGCTTTGCTGCCAGCTGGGGTTAACCCCAACAAGATGTCACCTGCATAACTGGTCACTCCTTCCATCTTTTCCAGTATCTTTCCAGAGCACATTCTGCATTATCTTTTTGAGGCTTGTACTCTTCCAAAGTCTTGATTATTAGCCTTGAGGTTTCTCTGCCAACACCTCGTCATCAGGCAAGTCCTATTGCTGAAACAACTCACTTGGCTTTGTCATGTATGCTGCTCTAAAGCCCAGATCCTGTGCATCCACACAGGCCTTTCCCCCCACCCCCTCTCCCCACCTTAGACTTCCGTTCTGGCTAGATCCCCCTTCTCCATAGTGTAATCTCCTGAGTAATTAATCATCTGCCACCTCCTTTCACAACACTATAGGTCTCAGTTTTCTAATAACCCCTACAGCTATTTTCTTCGCCAGCATATGCTCCTGTAGTGGATGGTCTTCCTCACCCTCGCAGTTCCAGCTATCCCTGTGAGACGTGCCTGGATCTCGATCAGCTTTACTCATAGATGCCACTCTTCTCTGCCTGAAGCCTTTACCCAGAGACATCACGGCAGCCAGGCACTGCACTTTTCTTACTAACCGAGTCTTATCAGCTCTCACTGTACCAGGTTCTTCCTTCAGTTCTTATAATTGCTCAGCTTGTTTCTTTATCAGTGTTATTGCACCTTAGTGCTCGTATCTAATTAGGAACCACTTCTAAATTCCTTTGTGCATGTTTAACATTGTAGTTTTTCTCCCACTGCAGCTTATAAAGCACTGACAAGATCAAACATCAGCCACTGAAGAGCAGAGCGGTTTTTTTTCACCCTTTGGATGATATGGAGATATATATTGTTCCCATTTTTTATCACTTTTGAGAGAGGGAACATTGACAAATAAGTTGATAATCCCAAAGATCCCCTCCATGCTCCAACACAGTCTACACCAGCAGACTCTTGCCTTCTTGGGTCAGCGGATTGACTCCTCTTTCTCCTTTGATTTTCTGCCTTTCTTTAGCCTTGACCTCTCAGTATCGCTCAGCTGTAGCCCCAGACTGTGAGACCCCAGACAAGCCCCACTGTGACACTCCCTAAGTCGAACTATCCCCTTTTAGAGTGAGATTTGAAATGCAGCTGATAAGAAGGTTACAGCATAAGCAACACACTTTTAGGAAACTAATAATTCCTTCACTGACTAATAATAAACACACTACCATTGTTTGTAGTATCACTTCACCAGGATATTGCTGCAAGTAATACTGAGTTCCAAGTCTATCATGTAGGATTAGCACTGATACGCAGTTATGTTACCAAAAGAAATCTCATAAATCACCCACACCATTAACCTGCCATCCTACTGCACTTAGTATCAAGGTATAATAAACGTTCCTCCGTTCAGATTCATCCCTCCTCAGTCCAACCTTCTTTCGGACACAGGCCTGGTGGAAAGTCTGGTGAGGTGGCCAAGAGGTCCCTCCCTCCAGTGTCCCAGACCACCTGGGTGCACAGGTCAGCCTCATCACTGTCCATGGGCATTTGCGCTTCTACTCTTTGGCAAATCCCCGTTCTTTCTTCTCCACCTGATTTTACACCTTATGCTCCCTTCTTTCTTTCTCTGCACCCACCTTTTTGCCATTTCTTCTTTTCTCTTCCCAGACCAAGTGCCCCTAATGCCTTTTTCTCATGGTCTCAGTTCTGTTACACCTGTATTCAAATTTGGTGTTTCTGACATGGTTACTTAAGTAACTTTGACCCAATAGTATATTATTGATATTGTCATCAAGATGAGGGTGGCCTTGCATCACAGCACTTCCTTCTGATTATACTGCTCATGCTTGTTACACTTCATCTACATCACATGTTTTCTGGACAGATTTAGCTTACGTTAGCCTGCCTAATTCCTTTCAAGCGCAAGTAGTTTTGCTCTTCTGCACAGACAGCATGCACACCAGAGCAGCAATATAAATTGTTTTCTGCCCTTCCATAGCTTTCATCATTCTACTGGTTGCCGTCAAAAGCTTTGGCTGTTTTTGAGGCTTCGTGTTCCAGCTGGACATTCTGCTTATGCTGTTTGGGAATGGTAACAAACCTCTCTTGTCTTTCAGACATTATAAATCATAGTTTAAAAGATGAATCAACATACAGTGAGGAGGAGTCACTGTCAGGCTTTGAAGATGAGCTACCTCATCAAATGCCTAGTAGACAGGTAAATGCCTGTGTCTGTTCAAATTCTTCAGACTTCTGGGTCTTTGTAAACCAAAGAGATCCAGAGACTGTGTTGTGGTTTAACCTCAGTCAGCAACTGAGCACCAC
>NW_008794890.1:29533-32214 GCF_000699145.1 Aptenodytes forsteri | reverse complement strand
TTATGTACTGAGCATGACGTCACATGGTATGGAATGTTTCTTTGGCCAGTTTGGCTGTGCCCCCTCCCAGCTTCTTCTGCACCTGCAGCCTTCTCAGTCGGTAGAGCGTGGGAAACTAGAAAGTCCTTGACTAGTGTAAGCATTACCTAGCAACAACTAAAACATCAGTGTGTTATCAACTTTGTTCTGGTCCTAAATCCAAAACACAGCACTGTACCAGCTACTAGGAAGGAAATTAACTGTATCCCTGCCGAAACCAGGACAGACTGTTAGGGCATGTATATTCCCTAGAAGACTCAAGAAAAAAGAAATGTATTTTCTGTCCATTTAGTTAAAAAATCTATATGGATTTGTGTAGCCATCTTTGCCCTTCCAGCTGCTCAGGTTGTTGAAGAGGAAGCTGCAGGCCAAATACAGTGTTGAGAAGAGTGGATTTCCTTGTGCTCTGCATCCCCAACACAGCCAGCACTACCAACCTGAAATTGCCCCCCAGCTTGGTGTGGAGTTGAGCCAACGCATCAGCCACCCACTGCAGTGGGATATTGGAGGCTTCTCCATTCACCAGCCCCATGAGAAACCCCTTCCAGCATCAGGTCGGCTGCTATATCTGGGAGTTGGACAAGTTGTCTCTGATCCTCAGACATTTCTCTTTCTTGGGCCATTGAACATTCAGCCTCATAAAACTTCCCCAGCTCCCACATGAAATGCTCCACCGCTAAGGAGCTCTCCAAAATGTCTTTATTGAACATGTTTCGCAACTTTGGGTTATTCCCTGATAGCTCATTTTCCTGTTTGTATTGGGCATTCAGCTGGGAAAGCTTCTCCCTGGCAATGTTATCCAAGCTGAATTTCAGTTATTTCAGGAAATAATGTTTTCCCACTGTGAAATGCATCCCTATTGCAGTAATAAATTGAGTCAAACCAGGGGTGAGATCACAGTGATTTTGCTGTCTACATAGGTCCTGTATTTTCTCTGTTAGCAGAGATTTGTAATCTTCGGTGGCAATGTCCCCCTGCTTTCTCAACCAGCACAGCTCTTTCTCCACTCTGGCCAATTGATTCCAGAGCTCACCCTGCAACTGCAGTGTCTCCTGTCTGTACTTTCCCGTATGTGCTATTCCAGAAGTGATCTCTGTGGCCAGTTTGCTTCCAGTCTTACGTTTTTCACAATCATCGTCCACCAAGACCTTCAGATCACGTGCCACCTCAGCCATGCTCTCAGTGGTCCCTCTCCTTTGGAAGTGTTGAATGTGCCTGCTATTGCATACTGGAGGCCTTTATCAAAACCTGCTTCATTCGTGCTACTAGTTTTTACTAGCAGACATGCCTTTGTCAAGCTCAGTGCAGGGGCAAACTCCTTCAGAAAACACTCCTCCAGTGTTTTTTTGGCAGTCCCCCCCTGGTCACTGATGATGAAGCAGTATTTGGTTGTTGATCCTGACAGACTAGACACATTCTGTCTCCCCAGTGTTCTCAATCACTATGAACACCGTTGAGAAAGCAAAACTGTGCCAAGTGTGATCTGATGTGCCCGTGAAGTTTAATAACTGGAAGGGGTACTGGAAAGAGACTGGACTTCTCCTTCCCGTGAGGGAAGTACCAGGAAATTTCTACCATCCCATCTGCAATTACTTCAAATGCATCACCGAACTCCATTTCCTGGTGGACAAAGAAATTTTGGTGGTGTTGGGAAGGACTGAGAACAGTGTTGAGGAGCTTGGCCTTGGAGAAGCTGCAGCGCCCCATCTGCATGAAGGAGATGGTTAGCATGGACATGCACACCCAGCTCTCTTCCTTGAACCCTCTGCTTTCTGGCAGGGGGTGCAGACTCCACCTCTTCACAATGCCCCTCATGGTCCAGAGCAGGAGGGTTTGCTGGTGGGTGTCAAGGGCAGGGAGCAGCAGTGGGAGAGCAAACTGGTGCATGGCTGTTTTGGAGATGAGCTCTTGCTGGAGGGAGCTGTCCGAGGAGTGCAAAACAGCACAGAGTACATCCAGGGGGTGTGAGGAATCACTCCTATCCCTCTCAACCAGAGAAGACATCATCAGAAATGACCAGGTCGTTTCCATCCACACTTGTTCCTACGCTAGCACTTCTTCCATTTCCCAGGCTCATGCTTCTGGCCACACCATGCAGACCCATTATTTTTCTCAGAAGATGCCATGGTAAACCTCCTTGGATCTGAGGCATCTGGTCATTCATGCTTTGCTCAGTGATCTCAAGGATGTCTGTTAAACTGCAGCTTCCTGGTCCAGTGTATCTCCAATTCTAGCATTGACAGCACAGACCGAAGTCTTTCTTCTCTCTCTGGAAAAAACAAGCAAGTAAGCAAATCTGAACATCATTACCATTCACTTAATATTATGGTGTAAAAGGAATCACAATTCCTGAAGAGAAGTAACAAACCCAGGAAATAAATAGGTCCTGGGAGCAACCCTGGAAGAACAGTCCCTAGGGGGTACTAATGGGACAGACTGAGGACACCTCCATAAGATAAGTCCTTAAACAGTGGAGGTGCTCAAAGGTGTTTCTGTACGTCATTTTACATGTTCTTTAGGTCCTGGGATGCTCTTGCTCAATCTGGTGTTGGCTAAGCTTTGTGTACATGAGAGGAAAATGATGAGGAGACCCTGTTTTTGGTTGTTGTGGTTTAACCTCAGTCGGCAACTGAGCACCACAC
>NW_008794890.1:15663-22621 GCF_000699145.1 Aptenodytes forsteri | reverse complement strand
TAATAATAATAGAAGAATATACAAAGCAAGTGATGCACAAAGCAATTGCTCACCACCTGCCGACCGATGCCCAGCCAGTCCCTGAGCAGCAGCCCCCCCAGCCAGCTTTCCCACAATTTATGTACTGAGCATGACGTCACATGGTATGGAATGTCCCTTTGCCCAGTTTAGGTCAGCTGCCCTGGCTGTGCCCCCTCCCAGCTTCTTGTGCACCTCCAGCCTTCTCAGTCGGTAGAGCATGGGAAGCTGAAAAGTCCTTGACTAGCATAAGCACTACTGAGCAACGACTAAAACGTTGGTGTGTTATCAACATTATTCTCATACTGAATCCAAAACACAGCACTGTACCGGCTCCTAGGAAGAAAATTAACTCTACCCCAACCGAAACCAGGACAGTATGCTGTAAAGTCATGTTACTCATAACAAAGCTTACCCTAGTTGTCTCAAAGCAGGAGACATCTAAGCCCCCTTGTAGTGTAAGTCCTAGTTGATGACTGACACGCTGGTGCAAGAATTTGGAATGCTGCATGTTCCCAGAATATGTCCTAGTCTCACTCTTGCTGAAAGGTGGCAATGGAGCATGGTTCTGATATCAATTCCTAAGTACCTGCAACATGTTCTTTCTGGGAGGGATAGCAGCCTTCTTGGCACTGGAGTTCCTCCTCCATCTCCCCAGATCCTGGAGAGAAAACCATGTTAAGATTTGTCCAAGTCTTTCTGCCCCTCCAGGGCAACTTCTGTAGCCCTCCTATGTGCCCTCAAGAAATTTACAGAGTTTTACCTGCACACAACATACAAACCATCCCTTCGCAATGCTCCCAGATGTGTACAGTGACTTTGCAGATGTCTTTGAAAAGAAGAGTGCAGAAACCCTACCACCCCATCACCCATATGACTGCCCTGTTGACCTGATCCCAAGGAAGGAGGTGCCCCTTGGGTGCATTTATGCCGTGTCATTCCCTGAGTTAGCAGCTCTCAAGGTGTACATCAAGAACAACCTGGTGTGTGGGGGTCATCTGCCCTCCTCCTCCACTGCTGGGGGCCCTGCATTTTTTTCCGTGAAAAAGGAGGACAGGTGTCTCCAGCACTGCAGAGATAACAGGAGGATGAACAAGATCACAGTGAAGAACTGGCACCCACCACCTCTTGTCCCTGGGCTTTTTGAGCATCCACAAGCATCTTGCTGATTTAAGAAATTGGACCTGCCCTAGGGCATATAATTTGCTCTGAATGCAGAAGAGGAATGAATGGAAAACAGCTTTCCACACCAGAGATGGCCACTATGAATATCTGGTGACACCATTTGGTCTCTGCAATGAACGAGCCACCTTCCAGCATGTCGTAAATGACATTCTGAAAGAATTGCTTGAAAACTGTGTTGTGGCCTATCTGGATGACATTTTAATACTCTTCACCGATGAAAAAGTGTGTCTAGACCATGTCTGGGAGGTCTTGAGTTGTTTACATAGCCCCAGCTCTACACCAAACTCAAGAATTGCTCCTTCTGCCAGCATATGATGGAGTACATGTGGTATCTGCTTGGCCTCAATGGTTTGCATATCAATCCCTCAAGGACTGAAGCCATCATGAGGTGGCATGAAAGCTCTCAGTATGGAAGTGTATGCTTCAGACTGAGCCATGGGGGCTATCCACTCCCATGGGGTTGGCTTGAAGCAGGAGATCCAACCTGTGCTTTTTTCATTCCCACAGAAAGGAGTAAAGATACAGGAGACAAGCAGCTCTTGGTGATCAAAGCTGCCTTTAAAGAGGGGTAGTGTCTCCTCAGAGAGCAGAAGAACTGACAGTGGTGCTCACCAATCACCACAACCTACATTAATATCAAGGGATGAAGTGTCTGTCTCCCCAGCTTTCCTGCTGGATCACTTGCTTTTCATGCTTCCCCTTCAGGTTGAAGCACAATCTGGGAGTAGCAGAGTGGCCCTGTCATGAAATGAAAAGACCGATTCAGATGCACACTTCATGTGACCCCAGTCAAGGGGACTGGTGGGGCTTGGGGACCTTCACACATAGCACCATACCCAGCACTGGTGTACTGTTGAGGCCTGAGGACCATTGCCCACAGCCCCATGCCCAGCACCGGTGTATCGGTGGCTCAGGGACCCTAGCACACAGCAGCTTGCCCGTTACCGAGAAACTGGATGGGCTCGGGCAACATCGCACATATCGGAGTGTTCAGTCCCAGGGATACCAGCAGGGCTTGTAAACCATCACACACAGATGGGATACTGTTGGTGCTTGGTGACCAATGCTAACAGCACTGCACCCAAGAGCAGTGTACTGTTGAGGCTTCTGGACCGTTGCCTACAGCACTGAGTCCATTCTCCATGTACTGTTGGGGCTTGGAGACTCTCACACATGTCCTTCATCCTTGGAGATGAAGGAACTGAGCAGCATATCAATACACAGGATACATGAGGGCAAGGACAGCCTCAAGCACGCATCAGGCACGCATCAGAGAGGAGGGAAGGAAGGAAGGAAGGAAGGAAAGAAAGAAGGTAGTCACAAAGGCAGGCAGGAAGGCAGGCAGGAAGGCAGGCAGGAAGGCAGGCAGGAAGGAAGGAAGGAAGAAAGGAAGGAAGGAAGGAAGAAAGGAAGGAAGGAAGGAAGGGAGGAAGGAAGGAAGGAAAGAAAGAAGGTAGTCACAAAGGCAGGCAGGAAGGCAGGCAGGAAGGCAGGCAGGAAGGCAGGCAGGAAGGAAGGAAGGAATGGAGGGAGGGAGGGAGGGAGGGAGGGAGGAAGGAAGGAAGGAATGGAGGGAGGGAGGGAGGGAGGGAGGGAGGGAGGGAGGGAGGAAGGAAGGCAGGAAGGAAGGAAGGAAAGAAAGAAGGTAGTCATAAAGGCAGGCAGGAAGGCAGGCAGGAAGGAAGGAAGGAAAGAAAGAAGGTAGTCATAAAGACAGGCAGGAAGGGAGGAGGGAAGGAAGGCAGGAAGGAAGGAAGGAAGGAAAGAAAGAAGGTAGTCACAAAGGCAGGCAGGAAGGCAGGCAGGAAGGCAGGCAGGAAGGAAGGAAGGAAAGAAAGAAGGTAGTCACAAAGGCAGGCAGGAAGGCAGGAGGGAAGGAAGGCAGGCAGGAAGAAAAGAAGAGAGGAAAGGGGAAAGAGAGGAGAGGGGAAGGAAAGGAGAAGGAAAGGGGAAGGGAAGGAGAGGAAGGAAAAGAAAGAAAGGAAGGAAAGAAGATAAGAAGGAAGATAAGAAGGAAGAAAAGATAAGGTAGAAAGGAAGGTAGGCAGAGAGTCAGGCAGACAGCCAGGAGGCAGGAAGGAAGGAAAGGAAGGAATGAAAGGAGGAGGAAGGAAAAAAGGCAGGCAGGAAGGAGAAAGGCAGGAAGGCAGGCAGGAAGGCAGGAAGAAAATAAAGCCATGAAGGAAGAATTGAAGGAAGGAAAGGAAGGTGGAAAGTTGGAAGGAAAGAAATAAGGAAATGAGGGAAGGAATGTAGGAAAGAAGAAATGCAGAGAGGAAGGAACAGAGGAAGGACTGCCAGGAGGACAACACAACAGGACATAAGGAAACCAGGAGGTTCCTGGAGTGCATTGACAATAACTTCCTCGTCTAAGTGATTGAGGACCCAATGAGGAGAGGTGCTCTGTTGGACCTCATACTCACCAACAAGTAGGGGCTCATTGAGGATGTGAAGATCAAAGGCAGCCTGGGCTGCAGTGACCATGAGGTTGTGGAGTTCAGGATCCTGAAGGTGGGGAGGAGGGTGAATAGCAAGCTCACAACCCTGGACTTCAGGAAAGTAGATTTTGGCCTCTTCAAAGATCTGCTTCGAAGAGTCCTGTGGGACAAGGCCCTAGAGGGAAGAGGGGCCTAAGAAAGCTGGTTAATATTCAAGAATCACCTCCTCCAAGCTCAAAAGAACTCCATCACAATAGATAAGAAGTCAGGCAAAAATGCTAGGAGGGCTGTGGGGATGAACAAGAACCTCCTGGCCAAATTTAAACACAAAAAGGAAGCATACAAAGGGTGGAAGCAAGGACAGGTAATCCAGGAAGAATACAGAAACATTATCAAAGCATCCAGGGATGAACTTAGGAAAAGTAAAGCCCAAATGGAATTGGATCTGGCCAGGGGTGTCAAAGAAAACAAGAAGGGCTTCTATAAGCACATAGGACACAAAAGAAAAACTAGGGAAAATGTGGGCCCATTGCTCAACGAGATAGGGGACCTGGTTACACAGGACTTGGGAAAGGCTGACGTACTGAATGCCTTCTTTGCCTCAGTCTTTCCTAGCAAGACCAGTCTTCAGAAATCCCAGGTCCCAGAGACCAGGGGGAAAAGTTAGAGCAAGGATGATGTACCCTTGGTGGAAGAGGATCAGGTCAGGGAATACTTAACCAAACTTGACATACATAAGTCCATGGGCCCTGATGGGATGCACCCACAGGTGCTGAGGGAGCTGGCAGATGTCATTGCAAGGCCACTCTCAATAATCTTTGGTTGATCATGGCAACTGGGAGAAGTGCCTGAAGACTGGAGGAAAGCAAATGTCACCCCCATCTTCAAGAAGGGCAAGAAGGAGGACCCAGGGAATGACAGGCCAGTCAGCCTCATCTCCGTTGCTGGGAAGGTGATGGAGCAGCCAATCCTGGAAACAATTTCCAGGCACATTAAGAATAAGAAAATAATCAGGAGCAGTCAGCATGGCTTCACCAAGGGAAAGTGATGCTCGGCCAACTTGGCAGAATTCTATGATGAAGTGACAGGCCTGGTAGATGAGGGGAGAGCAGTGGATACTGTCTACCTGGACAGTAAGGCCTTTGGCACTGTCCGTGAAGTCCTCATAGAGAAGCTGTTGATGTATGGGCTGGATCAAGATACAGTGAGGTGGATTGAAAACTGAATGAACGGCTGGGCCCAGAGGGTGGTGATCAGTGGCGCCAAGTCTAGTTGGAGGCCAGTGACTAGCAGTGTACCCCAGGGATCAGTACTGGGTCCAGTCCTGTTTAACATCTTCATTAATAACAGAACAGAACAGAACAGAACAGAACAGAACAGAACAGAACAGAACAGAGGTTGCCCCTCAGCCTCCTTTTCTCCAGACTAGACAAACACGGAGTGCTCAGCTGCCCCTCATAGGACATTCCATCCAGCCCTTCACCAGCTTGATTGCCCTCCTCTGGACACATTCGAATACCCTCACATCCTTCTTAAATTGTGGGGCCCAGAACTGCACACAATACTCAAGGTGAGGCCGCACCAGCGCTGAATACAGTGGGACAATCCCCTTTCTTGACCGGCTGATCATGCTGTGTTTGATGCACCCCAGGATGTGGTTTGCCCTCTTGGCTGCCAGGGCACACCACTGAGCCTGCTGCCAACCAGCACCCCCAGATCCCTTTCTGCAGGGCTGCCCTTCCACCACGCCTCTCCCAATTTATACTTGTGCCCGGCGTTACTCCCTCCTGGGTGCAGAATCTGGCATTTGGACTTGTTAAATTTCATCCCATTAATTATTGCCCAATGCTCTGATCTATCTAGATCCCTCTGCAAGGCCTCTTGTCCCTCGAGACAGTCAACAGACCTCCCAGTTTGGTATCGTGAGCAAAATTGCTAATTGCTAATTCAACTCCTTCATCCAGATCACTGATAAAAATTTTGAACAGCACTGGCCCTAGGACTGAGCCCTGAGGAACACCACTGGTGACTGGTCACCAGCCAGATGTAGCCCCATTCACTACAATTTGCAGCTCTCTCTCAAGAAGTTGTTCTTGCTGCAGTTTTGTTGTTGTTTACTCATGAGGGTCTTTTGTCAGCACAGGCGATTCTGTGTCGTTATAATGAAGAGAGTCAGAAACATGCAGCCTTAAGCCTCAGTAAGGAGCACAACCCCACCCAATATGAGGAGCGTATGCGGATACAGAAAGCTGGGGGAAATGTCAGGTAAGTGCCTAAAGGGTGTGAGTGAGCGAGTCTAAACTCTGGCCCAACTTTGGGCCTGAGCACTGAGTTTCTGGAGTTTCCTGAGCCCAGCACGCATGCTAGTAAGAGCACAAAGAGAATCTGTGGCTGCCTGTGGGAGGTACAGTGGTGCCTGAGATGTCTAAGGATTCAGTGGCTGGAGTTGGTTGATGTGGGCTGGTTTCCCAGGGGCTTACAATGGCAGCGGGGTGCTATGCTGCAAAGGCAGGAACCCATGTGAAAGCCTGGCAGTGTAATGCAAGCATGGACGTGTTTAAGCTTGACCTACAGAGTTGGACCTACAGAGCTGGACTTGATTGTTGAAGAAGTTATCACTTGCTGTACACTGTGGCATTGAACAGAACTCACTTCCTTGCTTGCAGTGTCACCTCTCCCTCCTTGTCCTGTAAGAGGGGGGGATGGTTTGAGAGGGCACGAGATGCCCTCGATGTCAGTCGGTGTTGCTCCCCTGGGGGTTAGCTGATGCACTGAGGTGGTCTGCGGTAGGAGGGAGGTTTCTGGAGCCAGAGCAGGATTATCTTAATGTTCATGTGCATGTAGGTGTGCATGGCTGTTTGGGCAGCTGTGTCTGATTTCCCTGGCTAGGTTCTCTCCCTTCTTTGAAGGCTGTTTCTTGATTTAATGGCATCCTCACAAGAGAGGACTTGGTGCGGTTGAAGTATCTTAGTGCCTGCGGAGGCAGAATGCCCCCTGGGGTAGGGAGGGGTGGGCTCAGTTCTGTCACGCTGCCATGTCTGGAAGGCCTTGTTCCCCTTATCTTTGGAGAGCACATGCTGCTTCTTATGCTTAGCACTGATATATCTTTGCACACAGGTAAGAGATGGGCCAGTGTCTGTTAGCTCTTTTCAGAACTGGGGATGTTCGGGGGGAACATCACCCTGGCTGCCTGGGAGCCTCTCCCACTGCTTGTAGATCAATATTTTGGGCCCAAGAGATCATAGAATCATAGAATCATTAAGGTTGGAAAAGACCTCTAAGATCATCGAGTTCAACCGTCGACCCAACACCACCAT
>NW_008794890.1:0-13481 GCF_000699145.1 Aptenodytes forsteri | reverse complement strand
AGACGTCCGGGAAGTTGAAGTCCCCCACGAGAACAAGGGCTAGCGATTGAGAGACTTCTGCCAGCCGCTTGTAGAACGCTTCATCCGCCCCTTCGTCCTGGTTGGGTGGTCTATAACAGCCTCCCAGCAGGATATCTGCCTCCTTGGCCTTTCCCGTCATCCTTACCCATAAACACTCAGCCGTATCATCATCACAATCATTGAGCTCTATACAGTCGAAACACTCCCTAACATACAGGGCCACCCCACCGCCTCTTCTTCCTCACCTGTCCCTTCTGAAGAGTTTATAGCCATCCATTGCAGCACTCCAGTCATGAGAGTCACCCCACCACGTTTCTGTGATGGCGACTAAGTCATATCTATCCCGCTGCACAATGGCTTCCAGCTCTTCCTGTTTGCCGCCCAAATGTCGCAAAGTGTGTGAGCATCAGATCCCTTCTATGTGTCATGCCTCGCTTCTTGCTTTTATCTCAAGCCGGGGGTGGTTGGACTACGAGATAAATGAGCTTGTGTCTTTCCAGAGTGCATAGAAGAGCCTTTTGGGGGAGATGATCAATTGTTGGAAAGGTGGAGTGTGGGAAGCTGCTTCTATTGGGGCAGCACTTAGTTAATTAGAAAAGTTTAGCAAACAAAACTGCTTCCTAAGGAGGATTGTTACTTGGGTTTCACAGAACTCGTTGCTGTGATCAGTGGTTAGTAAAGACCAAGTGATCAGGAGAAAGTGCCGTGGTTTTTGCTCCTTGGAACTGCCCCCAGTTGAGCCAGTCTATAGGGGTTAGTGTCCTGATAGGCAGAGCACAGGAGGGGCTGCTGGCTCAGCCCTGGTCAGGCCTGCTGCCACTCTGTGCTTCTATTGAAATGCAGTTTGCTAGATACCTTGCCAAAAAATAATCTGAATTCAAACCTCTGCCTCCAGGAGTTCGGCTCAGCATATAACTCTTAGTTCCCTGGCTTGCTAGGCTAAGCAGGACTTGATTTAGGGCAGGGAAACAGAAAACAGCCTTGAATTCTCCCAATTTCATTTTTTCCTCCCCCTTTGCACTTGTTTCCCAAAGCTTCACACAAACATGCAGAAAGGGAAGGAGACTTTGAAGAGAAGAAGATTTGAACTTGCTGGGTCAGGACTTGTACAAGGCAGCTGAACGCACCATGAAGAGTGTCCCTGTAAGGCAGTGCAGTGAGATGTGCACGTGTGGGGAGGGCTCTCAATGTTTTCTTTTTCGTGCAGGGACGGGAGAGTCCTAGGAGTGCTGGAGGTTTCCCACTCCATTGGGGATGACCAGTACAAATGCTGTGGTGTTATCTCTGTGCCAGATATCAAATGCTGCCAACTCATGCAACGACAGGGGAGGTTTCCCACTCCATTGGGGATGACCAGTACAAATGCTGTGGTGTTATCTCTGTGCCAGATATCAAATGCTGCCAACTCATGCACAACGACAGGTACAGCGTGCCCACACTAGGCTGTGTCCTAGCTCTGCTCAGCAGAAGTAGCACAAGCTGCACGACCCTGTGTGCTCTGCTGTTAGGGTCGAGGCACTTCAGACTGATCACCCAGAATTAGAGGATGCTCTTACTGCTGATGTCTCTCTGCTCCTGTTCCTTATCGGTATAGTGGGATAATGCTGCTGCCTCACTCTGCCAAGATACTGTGAAGGCTTCTGTTGGAGAAACTGGCCTCACAGCAGTGATAACATACATGAGCCTTAGACTTCCTTCGTGCTCTGAATAAGTTCACACACGAGCGTTCAAGCAGTTGGTTAAGGCTTGAATTCTTGGATCCCCATCCTGTCCAAGAGTTGTTTCTGGCAGCCATGGTGCCCACAAATACCATTGCATTCAGCTCTGATATTTGAAGATTTGAGATACTTTTATAACATGATTGGCAATGACAAATTGCTGTGAGCTTTCATGTCAGTATGGCCCTGCAGGCTCTCTGAGGTGAGACCGTAACCCAGTACTGCTGCTTTGTCTGGGATTAGAGTTCCATATCTAGTGATCCACTAAAATATTTCTAAAGATATCCTGAGTATCATGCTCTGAAACAATGTCTTCAGAGACATGTGCTGCTCTGGCAGGCTGGTAACCCCTGCGGAGTGGTTGTAGTTTTCCTTGTCCAGTGACTCTGATTAGGGCTCCTGGTTGATGCAATCCCCTGTGCAGGCAGGGAGTGCACAGCAGGCTGTCTCCCCATCCTCCAGTGGGGAACTAGGAGGCAGCTCTCCTTGCCTTGGGCTTTGTATCCCCTCAACCTTCTGCAGCCTGCGGCAAAACCCTGTGGCAGAGTTTTCCGATCACAGTTATGCCTCTATTTCTGGGTTAAGCTGCTCACTTTTCTTTTGACTATTTCTATTTAAATTAAGTTATCTCATATCTCAGGAGTGTGGAAATGTAAAGGATTTAAAGAGATGCACATAAGGTATTAAGCTGGCTATGTTTCTCTATTTCCTTGCATTAGCTACTTCACAGGGAAAATATGTGAATGAAAAGTACTCAAAGGAAAGAGGCAGTTCCTAGAGAAATAATGGAGCTTTCCAGCAGGGTGTGGTGTATGGTCTTGCCTAATGATGCAGTGTTAGTAGGATTACCAGGATGTCCTGATCTAGGTCTTACATCGTTTGCCTGGCTCTTTGGCCTGTACTTCGAATTGCCTTAGCTCCATGAATGGTAGGTTCTGGAGCACCAGAGGACTTCTGGTGTTTCTGAGGGATTTTCAGATGAGCTTTATGGCATCTTCCCTTTGGATTGAAGCATGGGTACTCATAATATAGCTTGGAGGGATTTTGTTGTAGCTGGGGAGCCACAGATTCAGCCTTGGAACCTGCCTCTGCTTGATTTCCAGGTTCATCCCATCCACATTCCTCTACCAGCTGTTGCTGCTGTGTGATGGCCTCTTTAAAGTCTTTACACCAGAAGAAGCTGTGAACTTCATTGTGCCCTGCCTGGAGGGGAGGAGAAGGCAGCGTGGGGGCGGGGTTTGTCAGTGCAGGGGGCATGAAGTGGAATGACTCTGACTTGCAGAAATGTAATTCTGTCAGGGTATCCTCCCTTATACTTGAGGTTGCCCTTATTTGTTTTGCTTCCCCGTGCTTGGAAATTACCATGTGCTTGCACCTACGTGTTTTGCTGGGAGCAAATCAGTGTCGTCTTTCCTCGTTCCAACAAGATAAGAACATCCAGATGAGAGAAGGGAAGCTAGAAGGAGATGCTAGGTATGAAGCTGTGTGTAACAGACTGGCCAACAAGGCAGTACAGCAAGGGTCGGCGGGCAACGTCATGGTCATGGTGGTCCAGATAGAGCACTGAGAGATGAGGTGTAGCAGCGGGATCCCCAGCTTGTGGCAGTTGTAAGGGAAGGGAGAAGTCAGTGTGTGTGCATGTGTGGCCAGGGAAGGGAAGGTCCTGCTGGATGCTCTTCAGTGGAAATAAAATTGGGTTTTTTTCTAATAGTTTTAGCTCACTTGGCTAGCAGTGTTTTCTAAGTGGCTGCCACAGTGGATCAGCCTATGCGGAAATCTCTTGTCCTGTCAACCCCCTGTGAATGCCTTGGCAAACCAAATAGATCCATTTGGCAGAGGTGCTCACAAGAGCAGGCATCTGTGGGGATGAACTCTGCCAGCTGTTCCAAACGGTGCAGTTCTGCTGTTCATTTCTTTGAGGCCCTGGGAGAGTCCTGAGCTCTTAGGACTCAGTGGGAGCTCCCAGTTGGGCTGTACTCTAGGGACTGTGCAGTGCCCCAGGCCACCGGCTTGGGATACAGTGTGAGCTGTCTTCTTAGTGCTGGGAAGGAAATCTTTTGGTTCTGAAGCTGGGCTGTGAGGTTGCGTGCAGCTGAGTGATATAAACACCACTTGCAGAGCAGCAGTGTACCTTCCCTCTGCTTGCAGAAAACATTGGGGTTTTATCCTGGTTGTTGATATGGCAAAAGTGGCTGGAGTTTGCTCCTGATGTTTACTGGGAAAGTGTTTTCACCAAATGGACCTGCCAGGCAGCAGAGATAAGGGCAGGCTCTGTGCTTGTCTGTGTGCTATCTGAGGAGCAGGTATCTTGGGTTTTATGTACTTGTTGCTATTAAGTGTCTGGTATCTCATCCCATCCCCATTCCTCTACCAGCTGGTGCTGCAGAGGGTTGGTGTGCTGTTTTCCAGAGAAAATTTGGCTTAAGACCAAATGACAGTGTGAAAGCTAAACGGATTGGGCTACCAAAGCACTTAAATTCTGGATTATGCAACTTTCTGGTCCTGTGGGTGAGAGGGTGCAGTGAGGGACATGAGCCAGTGGGTCTGTGCAGTGGTTTCTTGCTCAACCTCCTTGCTCTGCATAAGAAAAGGTGCAGTCCCAGAGAAGGGTTGCGCAGGTTGGCGCAGTGGTGCCTGCCGGTTTATGCATAGTCCTGCACAGGTTTGTGAGGCTTCCCAGGCTCTTTTCTGCTCCCTGTGTTCTCTGGAGCTTTGGGAGATGGTCCTGGATCCTGGGCTATCTGTTTTCTTGAGCATGCAAAAGCTATCCTGTTGTTTGGGACAGGTGTCTTGACTGTCTTTCATCTATTTCTGCTACAGCAGAAGTCAGTTAAAGTTCATGGACTTATGCTGATGGTTAGGCTAGCTTGTGCTAACTCTCTGCATCTTCTGCAGAGCACTGAGGAAGGAAGCAGGCCTCCGGCACATATTTTGGGTAGCGCTTGCCTCTACCAGCTTGTTCTGCTCCCAACCCTTCCTGCATACTCTGATGTAAGGTTGCATTGCAGGATGAACTGAGAGGGAATTGCCCATGTTAGCAACACACTCTGCTGCTTCTGCTCTTGAAAGCCAAATTTGGAGAGCCAAGACAGAATAGCACAGAGTTTCTTCAGTCTGTGGCAAAAGAAACCCTGACAGCAGATCTCAGAAGGGCAGGTTGCCTCCTGCTTTTCACAGCTCTTGTGCTGGGCAAAGCTGTGTGCTGCACTGCGAGAGCTGAGCCAAGCACCCGTCGCTCTGGTGCTCCCTCCAGAAAGTCTTCTTAATTCCAGCACAAGAGCTGGTGAGAGAAGTATCAGCTTCTCTGACTGTCTTCTCTCCCTCTCCCTCCTCTTACAACTCTTCTTTCCTTCCCTTTAGAAAGAGTACTGAAAACACAACTCCAACTAGGAACATTTTTCAGGTCAGAGGAGAAAAGGAAGCACTGTGGAGCAGGTTTCACCATGCTTGTGAGTAGATAGCCAGTTAGAAAGCCAGGTTCAACCCCAGCTTTAGTGGAAGCCAAAAAACTGTTTGCTTGTATTGCCTCGTAGGGTGGGGTCTGCAAGAGGCTTCCTGAAAGTAAACTCTCCCTGCCTCATTGCCCATCAGCATCCTGCTACTGGATGGGGAGCTCCGAGACTACCACGCCAGGCAACAGACAGCTACAATTGGTAACCTAATGAAGTAAAACTCATAGCTAAGAGCCGCTGATAAGGGAAACTGTCCTATGAGAGTCTCCTGCATCATGAGTCCCGTTGTTCCAGGCAACCATGCAACAGAACTGCTTCTCTAAACCAAGTTCCACACTGCAACCAGCTGGTTTTGTGCCACTTTACATGAAAAAATTGTTCCAGTCAACCAAGACCAAGTGTTAGGTAGGAGCCTTCTAACTTGCCAACAGATGTGTCTTCATACTTGTTTGCACCTGCACACTCTTGGGTCCTCTCTTGCCAGTTCCTTTCACTGCACCTCTTCCATCCTCAGTTATCCCTAGTGGTTTATGGTCCACAATCCAGCATTCATTTCACTAAGCTAAACATTCCAACAAACCAGACTACCTTCTCTTCTCATTAATTGGATCACTGTTCCCCATAACACCTTAACAGCTCTTCTCCTCCTTTATTCTTATTTGACTTCAACTCTTGCAAACAGGTTACCAAAACTGGTACACTGTCTTCAAGATGAGATTCTCAGAGATCTTAATACAACTGCACTAATTCTTTCCACTTTATGGTAAGAGCATCACCTAGATTCATTGAGGAACTTGTTCTCAGTTGAGTTCATCATACTGACTGCATAGACTCATCCACTTCAGGAGCAAAGATGCTCAAATCCAGCTCAACTCTTTCCCTAAGTTCCTACGTTTTCACTGAAAAATTGCATGATGAGAGATGTTCCCATCCCAATAATTTGTCGGATCACTTGGTTCATTTAGCAGAATCATCTACATTTATGCCTGCAGATCTCCTGCTCGAATAAAGATCTTTCCCATCTCCCTCAGTATATAGCCATACGTAGTGACAGTAACCCTGGTGCTCAACTAAGTTGCTTTCATTAAGAGCACAGCTGTCCCAGGCTCACTACATAGCCGATGGGCACATTCAGTGGGCAGTATGATGACAACATTTTGTGCTGTGGGACAGGAGGATGTAGTCGCTGATATGGTACAGCATGCAAACTGCTTTGTGTTGGACCCAGTGGGAGGAAAATAAACAGCCTTCTTTCCGAAGCAGGCAGTACCAGATAATTATTCATAATGGAGGCAATAACGGGCTACTGGCATGGCACCGATTTCTGCCCGTGGTCAAGTTTTCCTGTCCTGAACATAATTATCACTGCTCTCCAGCAACAGAGAAAATGTTTAACTCATCTCAGCTCAGTAACTTGCCACAATCTATCAGCTTTTTCCACAAGTGAAGGAGATGGGACTCCAGGCCTACAGCAGATTCTACTGTTCTTCTTGCATTTTTTTTTGCATGTTTCAACTCAGTTTCACAGAGAAAACTATATTACCAGACCTTCTTTCTATCCCCTGTAGCTATACCACTTGAAAGATTTCACCTAAGCATCCAGACATTCCTGTCCACTGTATATGCAAGGGATCTCCCTCTGGTCATTTCCCACAGAGGCACAGGTGTCTTGCAACACATTGGTCCAATAACCTCTATTTCTGGCTCTCCATATCAGAAATAGACCACTACTGAGACCATTGTCTACTTGGGAAGTGCAGTGGCATTTTAACAGCTATCAATCAGAGAAAAACCTACTGTTAGGAGGCCTGATGACAGTGCGCTTTGAATTCCTGTGATGACAAACGTGGGAAAAAGCAAACAGTAAAATGGTATGCATGCATATTTTAAGATTTTAACAAGTTGAGGAGGAGGCAGAACACAAACCAGAGCATTAGCATTTGGAATACAATTTCCCAAAGAAACTTGCAATTTTTGCTAACTCATATAAGCACATACTACAGTATCCACCCAGGTTGATAGTAAATATGTTATGAAAAGGAAGGGGAAAGGAAGGGAAAGGAATAGCCTCGGGGATGTTAACTAATACACTGAACCCTGCTACTCTGCTGCCTTTCCCTGGGGAAGGAATTCCCTGTCACAATGGTGTAGTAACAACATGTGAAGCCAAAAAGACTTGGGAAGATTTAACAGATGTGCCATTTCTAGATCCCGATCTGGACCTATTTGTAGACAGGTCCTTGTATGACCTGAACGGCAACTGAATTACAGGTTATTCAATAACTCCTGTGAATGAAGTAGTGGAGGCTTCACCACTCAGTCCGAAGCTGAGTGCACAAGCAGCAGAATTAATTGCATTAACAATATATAAATTATTAAAATACAATCAGACTTGGGCATAGCTAATACAACCAGTACCTCTAGAAGGGGCTCTGCACCCCTTCAATCTAGGGAATTACATTTGGGTACAAGTACACAAAAGAAAGGACAATTTACCTCCTTGGTGGGAGGAACCATTTTTGGTATTGCTAACCTTTCTCAGCAGTAAAGGTGGAAGAAAAAAATCAACTTGGATCCATCCCTCCCACCTGAAAGCTGCGACTAGTCTAGAATTGGAACCAGGAAACCCTCCTGCCACTCAGGGAACATCCACCACTGCAGAGACTGATCCACCCGCAGCCAGGAACCTACACAGAGCTAGTGTATCAGCCGTGGACTTGCTAACCTTGCGTAAAATTTCAACAACAGGAAAGTGGAAAGGAATGTGATACTTATGAATTGTACATGGACTGAACTATATCCTTACTTAAAACTGCAGTGTAATCAAGAGATAATTGTCTTTGTTACAAGTGGTTTCAGCCTCTGTGTGAGTCTGTTGAGAGGTAAACGCCTCTACAAAGTAAAGCCATTGTTTTGACACTGGCTGTGTTGTGAGAAGAGATTTGGATAATCCACAAAACCAAGCAATTCTGAATTTCCACGCACAATGCTCATCTCCCTCCCTTTAGTTCCCACAACCGTAGCCTTCCCTCTCCCCAGGCCCACAGGCAACTTGGCTCGCTGTCCTCCAGTTCCCACAGTCAAATGCCTCCCTCTCCCCAGAGCCTTGGGCCATATCCCTTCCTCTCTCCAAAGTCCTAGGCCATGTCCCTCCCTGTCCCCAGTTCCCAGGACCATATCCCATTCTCCACCCCCAGTTCCCACAGCCATTGGTTAATGAGTCCGGACAGATCAGAGGTGGGATGTAGGTGAGGTGTGATGATAGGTTAACTAGTCCAGATGGAGCAGAGGTGGGGTGTTATTATGGTTGGTTAACTAGTCCAGAGGGAGCAGAGGTGGGGTGAGATGGTTGGTTCATGAGCCCCGATAGCACTTCTGGGACTCAGCAATAAAACATGGCAGTCAAGTCAGGGAATGTGGACCTTCCCAAGCCGGATGGCTGGTCCGATTCACTCATCCTCCACACCTCAGAGATGACAGTTATCCTCAGGGAGCCATTCCTGGCTTCTTTTAGAACACTTGCTCTGTACTAATAGTTTTGGGTTGTACTGCTGACACGATGTGCAGTAGCAGGCACTGGGGGAAGAGCCTGCAGACACAGAGTGATTTTGATTTATGACACCGGATGACTGAGGGACAGAAATTACCTGGCATGCCTGTTGCTTAAATTGCCTCTGTTTCTTCATCAGAGATTGGCACTGTGTGACTGCTTCCTTCCTGAAATGCCTCCTTCTCCACAGTCTCTTGATCCTTCTCTTTAGAAAGAAAATGTGACAGTGCAATTAAAAGTAACTGTTCCTCATCAGGAACTGTGTTCCTTCAGGAGGCATCTTCAGGAGGAAATACTTCTCAAAATACATTAATATTGTTTAGAAACAAAGCCTGGGCATTTGGGAATGCACCTACTCACTAGTCCATGTCATTCATGGAGAAAAAATTAAGCACTAGACACTTTTCCCTTTACCAGTACAGATAGCAAGACCTGCTGGGAGACCTGGTGATGCTGCAAACATTGCTTACTTTTTAGTCTTCCTCTCCAGAGTTCTCTTTGGATTTCTGTTTCTTCTTCACTTTCTTGCATTTCTTTTTCAATTTTGCATCACCAGAAAGCTTGTTTATGCCTTTTTCTTTCGGGTGCACTTTCACCCCCCTCTGCACAGGAATGTTTTCTTTTTCTGTGTGTTCATTTTTCATTTGCCTGGCAAGAGCCCACAAACTCTGGGTGAACTGGCACTGGTGGGAGCGCATGTTGTCCATGGCCATATGCCAGCTGATGGTGACTGCCCTGCTGCCTTTCCGCGCTGCAAGTGCACCTCTGCAAGGCATGTCTGACTGTGTACAGACATCATTTTGTCCTGAAAATGAGAAAAAGACAAATGTTTCCTCTACACTGGCTGTTCAAGTAGAATTTAAGATTTTTTTCCCTCACTTTTAAAATATATTGCTTTAGATAAGGCTTACCTTTACAGTCTGGGATAAAAATCACACAAAATATGTTTTCTGACATTCTGGGCCATTTTCTGTAACTGCCCTAGAAGCACAGAATTCCTTCTTTCCCCCCTCTTAATAAGAGTACTAGAAAGAGAATGAAATACATCTGTTCATTATTACATGCAACAGCAGTTACTTGGATAACTACTAAGTAGCCTACCTGTACGCACACTTTGCATCCGCTGTTTTAGTTGTTACATGGGCAACATGGCTTGCGCTAGCCAATGCCTAGAGAAAGAAAAAGCATCTTTGTAAACCTTGCTCTGGAGACTACATTGCTGAATGAGCATCCACACTTGAAAAAGCATCACTAAATTTTGCTATACTACTTGCAAGTAATCAATAAAAAAACCCTTAAAAGTCAATTGCTGGTTAGTGAGGCTTTGATGAGTTTCACTGCCTACCATACTGACTTTTATCCAGGACTTTCCTTTGGCTTTTCTAACATTTCATTATTTCTGACAATGTCAGCGGCTAACCATGTAACATAACTAAAAGAAATTGGCAAGGTTATTACAGTTGTGCCTTTTTCTTTACTTCATGTTAAAAAAAAAAAGCAGCTGGAAGGTTTTACTCTTTACGTCTTCATCCCTTCCCAGTGCTTCTTCTGATTCTATGTGATATTACAATGTTAGTTTACGCTGGTTTTCCTGGAAAACTCTGTGGACAAGTCTACGTGCCTGCTGAACCCAGCCTCAGGACAAGACTCACTGGCCATGGAGCTGATGATGTTGGGCAGTGTCTGAGGAGTTACTGTGGCACAGTGGGACCTGCATATCTGAGCACACTTACGTATCTGGTTGTCCACATGGATAGGAAAACAGAACTGGCAATGGACTCCTATTTCAGACACGTTACATGTAGCCCATGGGAATCTGGAGAACCAGTGTATCATCTGTGAGGTCAGAGATACTACATTTGACTCATCATTACCAAAAGCAAAAGAAGGCACATTTGTATTACAATCATTCAGTTTTAAATACTGTATTTAACAAACACCTGTCATCAAAGACTCGCCATCCCCTCCAATCTTCCAGTCTCTTTCACCAGAAGGTTCCTGAAGCAACATTTAAGAAGACAAGGCCTTATTTTACTCAAATAATTTCTAAATGCAGAAAGCAGAAAGAGTATATACGTCTCCCAAGGCATCCTTCTCATCTCAAAGGATTTCATTATTTTCTCAGAAAATGCTATTTTCAAAGGACTGGGGGGATCAATAACTAAGAAAGAATTATAAAATCAGTTAGACACCTAACTTGAAGACAGCTAAAATGAAGAGCTGTGAATTCAGTCTCAGGTGGTCTAGCTGTCTGCTTCTAGTTGTGTTTTAGATAACTTGGCTGTGGTTTTCCTGTTGTTTTTTGGGGACTGTGGGCTCATCACTGCCACTTGTGAAAGTGCCCAGAATATGGTTGCCAGAGCTGGGGGTTCAGTCTACTATATGTGTCTGTTACCCTTACTGTGTGATGGAGTTGGCATGATGGGACATGCTTCTCAGAAGGGCTCTTTCCCCAGCTGAACTGGCTACAGTGTTTTCCTGTCCGCTCTGAAAGAAGTAATTTACCATCATCTTGCAGTTTGCCAAAAATGCACTAGGTGGAATGTGAACAAGAAGATCACATGCAATCTCCTAGTCTCTCAGCAGGTGTATGTGTCTAGTTGTTTGGAGAAATACCTGACCAGTCTTTTCCAGCTTCCCATTTTCTGAGTCAGCACCCGGAGGGGAAGATGTTCCTTTCATGACAAACGGTACAACCTTTTGGGCTTCATAAAGCGGCTTTGCTATCAGACCGTAATTCATTATCCAAAGGTGACACCATCCAGTCATTCCCAGAAATGCTCTTAATTCATGAACATTTCTAGGTTCGAGAATACTGCAGATTGCCTCCTTACAGTCTCTTCCCAACTGTCGTTGTCCTTTCGAAATCTCAAAGCCCGGATATATTACAGTTTGGCTTGCTATCTGAGCCTTATTCCTAGAAACTTTGTACCCATTCAGTCCAAGAAAGTTTAAAAGGTCTATTGTTACCTTGATGCAGGTCAGTCTTTCTTCTGTAGCAATCAAGATGTCATCCACGTACTGTAGAAGCAAATGTCCAGGTTTAGGTTCTGTACCACATTTCTTCCACCGTTCCAGATCAGTTCGCCAACTGATTACTGAAGGTCGTTGGACTATTCTTAAACCCTTGCGGCAGTCTTGCCCATGTTAATTGTGTCTTCTGTCCTGTTTGTGGATTTTCCCACTCGAAAGCAAATAACTTTCGGCTTTCCTTCTACAGCAGTATACAAAAGAAAGCATCCTTTAAATCAAGCACTGTAAACCACTGATGAACCTCTCTTAATGCTGTTAGAAGTGTATATGGATTTCCAACTACAGGGTGTATGTCTTTAATTATTTGATTTATAGTTCTTAAACCCTGAACTATTCTATATTCACCTGAAGGTTTCCTTACTGGTAAAATTGGGGTATGATATTCTGATTCACATTCTTCAAGAATTCCAAATTTAAAAATTTATCAATCAATTTCTTGATTCCTTGTCTAACCTCAGGCTTAATTGGATATTGATTGATTCTCATTGGTTTTGCCTGTTCTTCTAATTCTATTTTTACAGGTTGTGCTGTTTTTGAGTTACCGGGTACATCTGTATCCTAGACTATAGGTACAACAGCCTGATCTACTTCCTCTGGTATTAATTCCCTAACTTTCTCCTGTATCATCAATATTTCCCTTGTATTTGATTCTGGTATTTTAAAAAGAATTTCTCCTTCTTCAAACACTATTTAGGCATTTGATTTGGATAATACATCTCGTCCTAAAAAGGGTATTCGACATTTGGCACATTAAAAAACTGTGTGTAATTTCCTTATTTCCAAATTTCAAATCTAGGGGTTCAAAGCATGGCCTATTTTCCTGCTTCCAGGTAACTCCACCTATATTAGCCATTTTGTTTCCTAATTTTCCTTTGCACCATTCGTCTGGGAGCAGTTGCTGGACATTTTCAATTTGGGAGCTCGGCTGTGGCTGGAGGGAGAGAGGATATTGGGAAAGTTTGCCTGTGGGGAAGCTCAGAGCGCCAGTGCTTGTGGGGCTGTGGAAGGGGTGCGAAGGGAAGGTGAGGGCCAGCAAGAGATTTCCATGCTGGCATCTTTCGTGGGGGAGCAGTTGCTAGACATTTTCAACTTGGGAGTTGGGCTGTGGCTAGAGTGAGAGAGGATTTTGCGATAGTTAGGAGGACGGAAAGGTAAAAGCAACAGTGTTAGTGGGTCTGTGGAAGGGGTGTCAAGGGAAGGTGAGGGCCAGCAAGAGCTTTCCGTGCTGGCACCTTTGGTGTGGGAGCAGTCGCTGGACGTTTTCCATTTGGGAGCTGGGTTCTGGCTAGACTGAGAGAGGATATTGGGATAGTTAGGTGGCCAGGAAGGTCAGAACCGCAATGTTTGTGGGGCTGTAGAAGGGATGCCACACAAAAGGTGTCAGCATGGAAAGTTCTTGCTGGCCCTCAACTTCCCTTGGTACCCCTTCCACAGACCCACTAACACTGGCCCTCTGACACTCCTGTCTGCCTAACTATCCCAACATCCTCTCTCCCTCTAACCACAGCCCAGATCCCAAATGGAAAACGTCCAGCGACTGCTCCCACACGAAAGGCGCCAGGACTGAAAGCTCTTGCTGGCCCTCACCTTCCCTAGGCAGCCCTTCCACAGCCCCACAAGCACAGGCACTCTCACCTTCTTAGCCATATCACTGTGCGGACATTCCCTCTCAGCATCACCACAGCCCAGCTCCGAAATGGGAAACGT
>NW_008794889.1:29356-31668 GCF_000699145.1 Aptenodytes forsteri | reverse complement strand
TGGCTCTAGCTGGATGGTCGGAGCGGTCGTCTCCGGGTCTCGGCTCCAAACCTCCATCCGTTGGGGACGTGCCGGGGGCTTGGTGGGACGCTTTGGGATCCCGTATCAGCACGTCTGTCCTTGCAGGTGACGGGACCGTGGACGGCGAGGAGGATGGTGGTGGTGAGAGGATGGAGACGAGCCGAAGAAGATCCGGGATGGGACAACGTGGGGCTGGGAAATGGGTGGAGAAGGGGACGAGGGGTGGTGGGACGAGGGGTGGTGGGACGGGGGACAGCGCGCGGACAGGGGGTCCCAGCGCAGGAGATGCCGACGTCTGCGGGGAGGGCGGGAGAAGTTTTCCCTGTGGATCCTCCCCGGCCGCCCACCGGCACGTCCGCGCCGGCGAGAAGCCCTACAAGTGTCCCCAGTGCGGGAAGAGCTTCGGGCGCAGCTCCCACCTCATCGCCCACCAACGTACCCACACCCACGAGCGACCCTACAAGTGTCCTGACTGCGGGAAGACCTTCAGCCAGAGGTCCAACCTCCTCATCCACCAGCGGGTCCACACTGGAGAGAGGCCCTTTGGGTGTCCCGAGTGTGGGAAGAGCTTCAGCTATAGGTCCGTCCTCCTCATCCACCAGAAGACCCACACCGGGGACAAGCCCTACGCCTGCGCCGACTGCGGGAAGATCTTCAGCCAGAGCTCGGACCTGACCAAGCACCACCGGATCCACACCGGGGAGAGACCCTACGGTTGCGCCGAGTGCGGGAAGACCTTCAGCCTCCATTCCCACCTCCTCTCCCATCAGAGGACCCACAAGGGGGAGAAGCCCTACGCTTGCCCCGAGTGCGGGAAGAGCTTCAACGATAGCTCCAACCTCATCACCCACCAGCGGATCCACACCGGGGAGAAGCCCTACGGGTGCCCCCAGTGCGGGAAGTGTTTTGGACGCCTCTCGCATCTCCACCGGCACCGGAGGACCCACACGGGGGAGAAGCCCTTCACCTGCTTGAGCTGCGGGAAGAGCTTCGGTGAGAGCTCATCCCTCATCCGTCACCAACGGGTCCATACGTGAGCCCGTTTTGGGGTGGGAAGAGGAGCTCCAGCTTTCCCGTCAAGGATGGGGAAAGCAGCCGACACCTTCCCCGGCTTGATGGTCGTGAGTGTCAGGCGGCAGCACCCCACAGATCACCCCAAAATTGGGCAGGGAGAAGGAGCTCAGTGGGGTTTGGTTTTTTTTTTGGCTGGTGCTCGACCCCAAGACGTGTGGGGCACGTCTGATTTCTTCCTGACGGTGTTCCACCAAAAAACCTGGAGATCCTCCAGGATGGGCAGGAGAAATAAAGTCCAGGTGGGTTCTCCAGGCTCTCCAAGCCTTCGGAGCCACCAAGTCCTCAAAGTCCTGGGTGACGGCCATCAAGGTGAGGTGTCCCCCAAGTCCTGGGTGGTGGTGGCAGGCGCATGGGGCGAGATCACCCAGTTTTGGAGCTGTCGGGAAGACCTGGTTGGCAGACCCCAGGGGCGCAAGGGGCCACTCCACGGGCATGAAGGAATGGCACGATGCGCGCTAGAGCTCTACGTCTTCTCCTGAGGCAGGGGATGGTCCTTCCCTCAGCGAGAGGGTCTCCACAGCCTTCATGGGAGGATGCATCTCAGCTGTACGGGGCGGCCCCTGTGTCGTAAGGACTGGTGGTCTCTATCCATGAGGTCAGTTCGGACGCAGAAGGTCCCAAGGGGGGGGGAAATCTCATCACGGCTCCTTGTCGGGAGGGTTTGGTGGAGCTGAAACCTTGATGGAGCAAAGTTTGGTGGAGCCAAAAACTTTGATGGAGCCAAAAACTTTGATGGAGCCAAAACTTTCATGGAGCCAAAACTTTCATGGAGCCAAACCCCGATGGAGCCGAAACCCCAATGGAGCCAAAACCCCAATGGAGTCGAAACCTTGGTGGAGCCAAAACTTTGATGGAGCCAAAAATTTTGATGGAGCCAAAACTTTGATGGAGCCAAAAATTTTGATGGAGCCAAAACTTTGATGGAGCCAAAACTTTGATGGAGCTAAAACTTTCATGGAGCCAAACCCCGATGGAGCCGAAACCCCAATGGAGCCGAAACCCCAATGGAGCCGAAACCCCAATGGAGCCGAAACCCCAATGGAGCCGAAACCTTGGTGGAGCCAAAAGTGGAGTGGAGCCAAAACCTTGGTGAAAACCTTGGTGAAGCTAAAACTTCGATGGAGCCAAACTTCGATGGAGCCAAACTTCGATGGTCAAAACCCTCTGATGGAGCCAAAACCTTGGTGGAGCCAAAACCTTGACGGAGCCGAACTCTT
>NW_008794889.1:28539-29130 GCF_000699145.1 Aptenodytes forsteri | reverse complement strand
AAAACTTGGAGGGAGCCAAAACCCCGACGGAGCCGAAACCTTGGTGAAGCTAAAACTTCGATGGAGCCAAACTTCGATGGAGTCAAAACCCTGATGGAGCCAAAACCTTGGTGGAGCCAAAACCTCGACGGAGCCAAACTCTTCTCCATGATGCCGGCTGAGGCGGGGAGGGAGGAGACGCTTCAGGAACAGCGTGGACGTCCCCTTCAGACGGATGTTGAAGTTGTTTGGAGAATCTGCAGCTTGCATCTGACTTTCTAGAGCTGTAAGGAACAAAGGGACCGGCTCGTCTCGGTGTCACGTGGAGAAACCCAAGACAGGAGCAACGGCCGCAGCCGCTCCCGAGCAAGACTTCCCCCTCCCCCGCCGCGCCCCCGGCACGGCTTTACCTCGCCGGCTATTTTAGGCATTCAGCGGAGTGGTGGGGTTTACCCTTCAGGGAGCAAACCATGTGAAACCTTTGGGTTCGGGAGGACGTTGCAGGCAAATCTTTGGCATGCCAGAAATGCCTTTGCGGCTCTCGCTCCCCGCGGCGGACGCAGGACACGACGACTTTTTATCCTTTCACCATTCTCTACGGCCATTTTCTTT
>NW_008794889.1:28129-28497 GCF_000699145.1 Aptenodytes forsteri | reverse complement strand
AGCTCGTCTGCTGATACCTGTCAGATCTTTCAGATCTTTTTTTTTTTGTCTTAATGAAAAAAATAAGGTGGGTTTTTTTTTCCCATATATTGACTATTCGTTGAAAGAAGAATCACCTTTTGCTCGCCAAAGACCTGCTTTCGTGCTCTGCTGTGGAGGAAGCATCTTGTGGTTTGATGTTGCTCCCCCATAACCCTCTTCATCCTCTTTTTTTTTTTTTTCCCCCAGATTAAAACTTCAGATTTATTCAGTTTTGTTCCGTTTTCGCAATTATCCCGTAGCACGGTCACCACAATTACCTTGTAACTGTATTTTCCAGCGTGGAAAAAAAAAAATCCTGCGTCTTCTTTTTTTTCCCATTTATTAAG
>NW_008794889.1:27308-27957 GCF_000699145.1 Aptenodytes forsteri | reverse complement strand
GGGTCTGCTCTGCCTCCCCGGTGAGTCCTCCAAGGTGCCGGCGCTGCTTGCGTCTCCCCAGGGAGCTGCCCGGGAAGTGGCCAAGACCCTCTGAGATGTGCTGAACCCCTCCGGAGATATGCCGAGCTTGTGCTGAACCCCTTAAAGACATGCTGAACCTCTTGGAGACGCGCTGAACCCATTCAAGACATGCTGAGGACGCAGAAGGTCCCAACTGAACCCCGTTAGGAGACATCCTGAACCCCTTCAAGATGTGCTGAACCCCTTGGAGACGGGCTGAACCCCTTTGAGATGTGCTGAACCCCGTTGGGAGACATCCTGAACCCCGTTAGGAGACATCCTGAACCCCTTCAAGATGTGCTGAACCCCTTGGAGACGGGCTGAACCCCTTTGGGGGCGTCCTGAACCCCTTCGAGATGTGCTGAACCCCTTGGAGATGTGCCGAACCCCTTCAAGACATGCTGAGCTCTGGGGCGTCCTGAACCCCTTCGAGATGTGCTGAACCCCTTGGAGATGTGCCGAACCCCTTCAAGACATGCTGAGCTCTTTCAAGACATGCTGAACCCCGTTGGAGACATCCTGAACCCCTTCGAGACGTGCTGAATCCCTTAGGAGACATCCTGAACCCCTTTGAGATGTGCTGAACCCC
>NW_008794889.1:22822-23523 GCF_000699145.1 Aptenodytes forsteri | reverse complement strand
TCATGGTTGTGTCAGCGGTGACATCATGGTTGCGCCAGCAGTGACACTATGGTTGCGCCATCAGTGACATCATGGTTGCGCCAGCGGTGACACCCTGGTTGTGCCATTGGTGACATCCTGGTTGTGCCATCGGTGACATCATGGTTGTGCCATTGGCGACATCCTGGTTGTGCCATTGGTGACATCATGGTTGTGTCAGCGGTGACATCATGGTTGCGCCAGCGGTGCCACCCTGGTTGTGCCATCGGTGACACCCTGGTTGTGCCAGCAGTGACATCATGATTGCGCCATCGGTGACATCCCGGTTGTGCCAGCGGTGACATCCTGGACATGCCAGCAGCGATGCCCCGGTTCCACCATCGGTGACATCCCGGTTGCGCCATCGGCGACGCCCCGGTTTTGCAGCGGGGTTGGCCGGGGAGCCAGGCGGGTCCCCACAAACGCGTCGCACGGAGCCGGGGACAATCCCCCGGGGGCTGTTCGATGGGGCAAGGGGACGGCGCAGCTCCGCATCCCGCATCCCAGATCCCGCAGCCCGCCGCGCGTCACTCCTCCTCCGCCCATCGCGCCTCCGAGCCGCGCAGCCCTCGACCGAACGCCCCGAGCCGATTCCATCCACTCCGGGCGTTTCTTCTTTTGAATTCTTGATTTTGTTGTTGTTGTTGTTTTTTGTGTTTGTTTTTCCCCCCCCAACGAGCGGG
>NW_008794889.1:21708-22454 GCF_000699145.1 Aptenodytes forsteri | reverse complement strand
TTTTGTTGTTGTTGTTGTTGTTGTTGTTGTTTTCCCGCATCCAACGAGCCGGCAGCAATTCCCGGCGCTGCCGCACCCGACGAGCTCCCAGCTCCCGCTTCCCGCGGCGCTGCCCGCGATCGCTGCCTGACGCAGGCTCTCCTTCGGATGGTGGGTTTTTATCCCTTTCTCTACTTTTATCACCAATTTTTTTCTATTCCACACGTCCTTTGCTTCCTTTTCCTCCACTTCTTTTTCCTTTTCCATGATTTTTTTTTTCCCATATTTGGACATTTCTCTTTTTTTTTGCACCTCCAGTTACTACCTGTTCCTCTTGCCAATATTTTAAACTTATTTTTCTTTTTTAATAAACACGACGAGTCCTTCCCGTAGCGTCTCCACACCTCCTGAATTATTTTGTTTTCAGCTGAAACCTTCCCGATTCCAGAGATTTCAGCAATTCCCTACTTTTCCAAAAGTCCCATTTCAGCTTTTTATCGTCTTTCGGGGGGGAAAAAAAAGTCATTCTCAGCCTTAATTCTTTTCCTTCGGTCTTTCTTTCCGTGCTTTTACATTTTGCAGGTAACCCTTTCTGTTTCTTTTAGTGTTTTGGTTCTTTTTTTTTTTTTTAATTTTTTCCAAAAATCTTCTTCATTTATTTTCCCCCGAGAAGCGCTTGCTCCCCCCCGGGCAACGGGGAGAAATCGGGAAATGGAAGAAATCGGGATTTCAGGCAGCATAAAAAGCACCGCCACCGCCTTTTCCCG
>NW_008794889.1:20450-20786 GCF_000699145.1 Aptenodytes forsteri | reverse complement strand
GGCTGGGGAGGTAGGGGGAAGGATGGAGCCGGGGCCATGGCCGGGGATGGAGGAGCTGCCTCATCCCCAATTAGAGAGATCATTAATTAGCCACAAAGGCTGAACGGCTCCAGGTGGGAACAATTCCCCCAACACCAGGTCGTTGAGGTCAACCCAAGTTGGGTGTTGGGCGAGCGGCTGGGGAGGTTGGGAGGAGGATGGGGCCACGGCCAGCACCGGGCACCGCTCAGTTGATGAGGGAGGAGGTCTGCGCCCCCGAGCCGGGCGCCGAGGGGAAGGAGGGGTGGGGGAAGGCGCGGGCAGGGAAGGAGAGGGCCCACGGCAGGTCCAGGGCGG
>NW_008794889.1:18073-20319 GCF_000699145.1 Aptenodytes forsteri | reverse complement strand
TCCCCGGCGTGGGTGCGTTGGTGGCGGTTGAGGTGGGAGCTACGGCTGAAGCACTTGCCGCACTCGGGACACTTGTAGGGCTTCTCGCCGGTGTGGACACGTTGGTGGATGGTGAGCTCGGAGCGTTGGATGAAGCTCTTGCCGCACTCGGAGCACTGGTAGGGCTTCTCGCCGAGGTGGATGCGTTGGTGCTTGATGAGGTTGGAGGAGACGCTGAAGCATTTACCGCAGACGTTGCACTTGTAGGGTTTCTCCCCGGTGTGCATCCGGCGGTGCTTGGTGAGGTCCGACTTCTGGATGAAACCCTTCCCGCAGTCGGGACACTTGTAGGGCTTCTCGCCAAGGTGGGTCCGTTGATGCTTGATGAGGTTGGAGCGGACGCTGAAGCTCTTCCCGCAGTCGCCGCACTTGTAGGGCTTTTCTCCCGTATGCATCCGGCGATGCTTCACCAACGCCGAATTTTGCCCGAAGCTCTTGCCACATTCGGGGCAGGTGTAGGGTTTCTCCCCCGTCTGCGTCCCCTGGTGCTTGACGTTCTCCGCCCGGTAAGTGAAGCTCTTCCCACACTCGCTGCACTTATGGGTCCTCTCCGGTGTCGGTCGGGCACGGGCACCCCAAAGAAAGCTCTTCCCACAATCGGTGCACTTACAGGGTCGTTCAGCGGTGCCGGCCAACAGCCGCCGGCGCTTGTTGGAGGCCAAGAAGCTCTTACCGCAATCGGTGCATTGGCAGGGCTGCTCGGCGCCGGCGTGGACGCGTTGGTGCCTCTCCAAGTGGGAACTCTGGGAGAAGCTCTTCCCGCAATCCCCGCAGCGGTAGGGTTTCTCACCCATATGGATACGCCGATGCCGGTCAAGATGGGAGCTCCAGGCAAAGCTCTTACCGCAATCACCGCATTGGTAGGGTTTGCCGGCAGCGTGGCTCCGTTGATGCTGCAGCAACGCGGTGTTCAAGCCGAAACCCTTCCCGCACTCCCCGCACTTGTAGGGCTTCTCGCCGGCGTGGGCGCGCCGGTGCTTGGTCAACGCCGCGCTCTTGGTGAAGCCCTTCCCGCATTCACTGCACTGCAAGGGCTTCTCGGCGGTTTTGGAGCCTTCGGCGCCACGAGGAGCCGGGCAGTGACCGCAGTCGGCGCAACGGCAAGTGGGTTCGCCGGCGACGGCGTGGGTACGGCGATGCCGGTCGAGGTGGGAGCTCCAGCTGAAGCTCTTACCGCATTCGGGACAGGCATAGGGCTTTTCGCCGGTGTGGATCCGGCGATGCCGCTCCAGATGCGAATTCCAGTTGAAACCCTTCCCGCAATCCCCACATTTGTAGGGTTTTTCCTCCAGGTGTAATTTTTGGTGCTTCACCAAACTGGCACTGGCCGAGAAACTCTTCCCGCAGACGCCGCATTGGCAAGGCGCCGCGCCGGCACCAGTGCCGGCATGCACCCGTTGATGCTGGATGAACGCTGAGCCAACGCTGAAGGTTTTGCCGCAGTCGGGGCACTTGTAGGGTTTGTCGCCGGCGTGCCGGCGTTGATGGGTGATGAGGGTTGAGCTGAGCCGAAAACATTTCCCGCATTCGGGGCATTTGTGGGGTCGTTCGGTCCCTCGCCGGCGTTTGTTGAAGGCTGAACCGAAAGCCAAAGCTTTGCCGCAGTCGTGGCAGCGGCCGTGGCCGAGCAAGCTCCGCGGGGGGAATTTCTTGAAGCCTCGGTGGCCCGATTTACCCTGTCGCTTGCCCGATGGCTTTCTGGGCTGGTTCTCCGGTTTTTGGGGACCGTCACCGGGCTTTGTCCCCTCTCCACCGGTGGGGCTGGTCCCTTTGGGCTTCCCCGCCGGCGTCCCCTCGGCATCCACCTTCTCCAGCTCGCCCGATGGTGGGTCTTCCTCTTCGTTCTCACTCAACAACCCATCATCTACAGGGAAAAAAGGGGGTGAGGATCCGGCCCCGCCGTCGAAAACCAATCGGTTGGCTGCCCGCATCCCTCCCGGCGTCGCGGCGGCCGTATCCGGCTGCTTTCCCGTCTCCTGCACCCATCACCCCATGGTTTTTAGGACTTCCAAAACATGCTCCTAGTCGTCACCGACACCAACCGGCACCCCGATCGGCGACTTACCGGACACCAACCCCCTCCTCCGGTGCGATTCGGCGAAGGCGGTGATCCGCGGCCAACTGATGGCGATTTCCTCGGCTAGGGGAGACAGTTGGATACCGGTTATAGCTCTTTTCACCCTAAAAATTGTAACGCCAGGATGGGG
>NW_008794889.1:13261-14796 GCF_000699145.1 Aptenodytes forsteri | reverse complement strand
CTGACACCCCCCCCCTGCCTCCCGCTGTCCCAGGGACACCGAGCGACCCCGAGACGGACCCCCCGACAGCGGGCGACCCCGAGATCGTAGAGCTGGATACGGCCACCTTGTTGGGTCACCCCGAGGAGGGTTCACCGGGCGAACGGAGCCCGGCGCGGGAGACCCTGCGTTGGACCGTGGTCCAGCAGATCGACTCCCCCGGCGCGGCTGGTGCGGGGTGGAGCCGGATCGGGAGCTGGCGCCTTCTCCAACTTCAAGAGCATCATCGTGCTGCAGAAGAGTTACGAGTGCGGGGAATGCGGCAAGAGCTTCAGCTGCAGCTCCCACTTCAGCAAACACCGGCGGACCCACACCGGTGAGAAACCCTTCCTCTGCCTCCATTGCGGTAAGAGCTTCAACGTCAGCTCCAACCTCTACCGGCATCAACGGGCTCACGCCGCCGAACGTCCCGGTCCACCGGCTCCACCGGCACGTCCCCGTGGGTTGCCGTATAAATGCGAGGAGTGCGGCAAGAGTTTTCGCCGTAACAAGGAGCTGGTGACCCACCAACGGTTGCACACCGGTCGCTTGCCCTTCCAATGCGGTCACTGCGGTAAGAGCTTCAGTTGGAGCTCCCATTTTGACCGGCACCAACGCGTCCATACCGGTGAGAAGCCCTATCAGTGCCCCGAATGCGGTAAGCGTTTTAGCCGTAGCTCCCACCTCTACCGGCACCAACGCACCCACGCTGGTGGTCGCTCTTACATCTGCACCTATTGCGGGCGTAGTTTTGGTAGCACCCTCCATTTTGACCGGCACCAACGCACCCACACCGGCCAACGACCCTACAAGTGCACCCTGTGCCGGAAAAGTTTTGGCGATGGGCCGGCGTTGGTCAAACATCAACGCCTTCATCTGGGTGATGGTCCTTTCCGTTGCGAAGAGTGCGGTAAAGCCTTCGGTGCCCGCGCCCAATACGCCCGGCATCGGCGTAGCCTCCACGGTGGCGGTGAGAAACCGTACCGTTGCGGTGATTGCGGGAAGAGTTTTTCCTGGAGCTCCCATTGGGAACGACACCAACGTATCCACACCGGCGAACGACCCTACCAATGCGGGGACTGCGGCAAACGTTTCGGCCGGACCTCCCATCTCTACCGGCATCAACGTACCCACGCCGGCGGGCAACCCCACATCTGTGCCGATTGCGGGAAGAGCTTCAACAGCACCCTACACTTCCACAAGCACCAACGGGCTCACGCCGGTCCCCGGCACGCCTGTCCCGATTGCGGCAAGGCGTTTGCCGACAGTTCGGCGTTGGCTAAGCACCGACGGGCGCACGCCGGCGAGAAGCCTTTCCCTTGCCCACAGTGCGGCCGGCGTTTCGGCGTCAGCTCCCATCTTCACCGTCACCTCCGTAGCCACGGTGAGGAGGAGCCGCCGGAGGAGCCGCCGGATGAGCTCACGCCCCGTTAACCGGGGGACGGGGAGAGGGGGGGACATAGGGTTGACCCCCCTGGGTGGCTCCCGTCCCCCCCACCACTGCTGTGGGGTGCCTC
>NW_008794889.1:10766-12910 GCF_000699145.1 Aptenodytes forsteri | reverse complement strand
TGCGGGAGATGCCACCGGCTCCTGGCCAAAACTCGGAGAGACCCCAAAATATCTGGGGTGCCTTCATCCCTTGACCATCCCACCTTCCCCATGCTGCCAGCCTTGACCGACACCCAAAGCCTGAGCCCTCCCAGCCGCGCTTGGGGCGTGATGATGCCCCCTACCAAATGACACCACCCTGGGGCAAAATATCCCGATTTTGTGGCTTTGTTGTTAAGAAACGAAGCCCAGGCGTCCAGCCCCGGCAGTTCCCAGCCACGCGCCGCGGTTTGGCAGCCGGCGATGCTTCGGCGCGGACCCGGCGTGAGCCGTTTATTTAATGTATTTATTGTATTTATTCAGCGGGAGCCCACCTGCGGTTGGAGGAACCCAACGCGTTGGGGGTGAGCTGGAGGCCGTTGGGGACAGGAGCTGGGACAAGGGAGGGGTTGTCCCTGAGCTGGCATGGGGATGCTCGCGGCTCCTCTTGGGTTGCTTGGTCAACCACCGTGCAAAGGGAGCTCATGGTGGGAACCCATCGGTGAAATCCCCCAGGAGATCACGGGGAGCATCACCCGCAGGTATTTCCCAGCTGAAAAGAGGTGAACCCTTGGGGTGAACCTCAGGGATGGGAGCAGGACCCAAATCCGGGGGTTTCCCGGCTGTTTCGGGCCCGCGGCCGTGCCAGCTGCCTGGTCCGTCTCTTCCCAAGATGAGCAGGAGCTGTGTTTGTATTGTGAATAAAACTAGACTAGTGCAAAACCCGGCGGGTGGCTTCTGCTTCTCCTTGGAGGAGCTGCGGATCCCAGCTCTTCCCGTGCGGAAAACCGGAGGTTTGGGGGTCACCTTGGGTGGGGTGTCCAAAATAAACACCACCACCACCACCCCCATCCCAGGGAAACTCAACCCAGCCCGGCAGCCTGCACAGGTTCATGGTGTGTGGTGGTGGTGATGGTGAGTCCCCTGCCGGGAGGAGGTAGCCCACCCACGGAAGGGGCTACGTGTCCGTCCGCACCGCTGTGTTGTCGTCGTCCCCCCCAGAACGCCCCATGCTTTTGAAGCCCCCCCCTTCCCACGCCGACGGCTGGCTGGGTTGTCCCAAATACACCCAACCCCGAACACCCCAAACCCTTCTTGCCTTCATTGGGTGCAGGGAGGATCTCCAGGGAGGAAGATCCTCTGCCTTCACTGGGTCTAGAGACCTTCATTTGGTCAAGAGAGGCTCTCCATGGAGAAAGATCCTCTGCCTTCATTGGGTCCAGGGAGGATCTCCAGGGAGGAAGATCCTCTGCCTTCACTGGGTCTAGAGACCTTCATTTGGTCAAGAGAGGCTCTCCATGGAGAAAGATCCTCTGCCTTCATTGGGTCCAGGGAGGATCTCCAGGGAGGAAGATCCTCTGCCTTCATTGGGTGCAGGGAGGATCTCCAAGGAGGAAGATCCTCTGCCTTCATTGGGTGCAGGGAGGATCTCCAAGGAGGAAGATCCTCTGCCTTCATTGGGTCCAGGGAGGATCTCCAGGGAGGAAGATCCTCTGCCTTCACTGGGTCCAAGGAGGATCTCCAAGGAGAAAGATCCTCTGCCTTCATTGGGTGCAGGGAGGATCTCCAAGGAGGAAGATCCTCTGCCTTCACTGGGTCTAGAGACCTTCATTTGGTCAAGAGAGGCTCTCCATTGAGAAAGATCCTCTGCCTTCATTGGGTGCAGGGAGGATCTGCTCCAAGGGCATCCCACCATGCACCCTCAAGCTTTTAGGGGGCCCAGGGGAGGGCTGGGAACCCCCAAACGGGCAAGCAGCCGCCTCCTCTGCACGTGTGGCCTGGACAGAGGGGCACCCTGGCACCCTCAAGCTTTTAGGGGGCCCAGGGGAGGGCTGGGAACCCCCAAACGGGCAAGCAGCCGCCTCCTCTGCACGTGTGGCCTGGACAGAGGGGCACCCTGCCCCACATCGCCGCCAGCCCCCGCCTGCTACCGCTCTCCTGGTGTGGAGTCTCCAGCGTCTACCACTCCGGTTGAGCTTCAAAGGAGAGCCCATTCCCCAGTTTCCTTGGGACGTGGCCCTTGGTTTCCGTGGGATGTGGCCTCCGGTTTCCTTGGGATGTGAGCATCTCCGTGGGCATCTCCTTGGGCATCTCCTTGGGCATCTCCTTGGGCATCTCCGTGGGCA
>NW_008794889.1:4450-4679 GCF_000699145.1 Aptenodytes forsteri | reverse complement strand
TAAATTATTTGTGGGGGGGGGGGACGGACACATGGACGCCTTCCCGAGATGCCCCCCACCCCTATTTTGGGACCGTCCCGTGGGAAATGGGGGTTCCGGTGCTTTGGGGGCCGGTTTTTCATGGAATCGCGGAATGGTTTGGGTGGGAAGGGACCCCCTTTGAATGTCACCTGCTCCCCGGGCGGGGACGTCTCCGACCGGATCGGGGCGCTCACAGCCCCCCGTCCAA
>NW_008794889.1:3670-3911 GCF_000699145.1 Aptenodytes forsteri | reverse complement strand
CCCCCTCCAGCCTGTCCGGGTCCCTCTGGATGGTTCCCTTCCCTCTGGAGCATCAACCGCCCCACTCGGCTCGGGGCAGGGGGGGGTCGTCATCCGCAAACTTGCCGAGGGTGCCCTCGATCCCACCGTCTACGGGGCTGAGGAAGACGCGGAGCAGTACCGGTCCCCGGTACGGAGCCCTGAGGGACGCCGTTCCTCGCCGGTCTCCGTCCGGACACGGAGCCGTCACACTACGCCCTCC
>NW_008794889.1:3333-3585 GCF_000699145.1 Aptenodytes forsteri | reverse complement strand
TGGGGAGGATGATGGGGGGGGGGACGGGACCGTGTCGAAGGCCTTCCAGGAGTCCGGACGACGCGTGTTCCCGTGTCGGGGAGGGGGCTTAATTTTGGGAGGGGTGTCGTGCCGGGAGGGGCTCATGGTTTCTCACCGTGGTGCAGGCACCGGCGCCGGGAGCGGGACGGAGGAGGATTCAGCACCGCGAGACGGCGAGGAGACGGCGCTGGAGGAGGCCGATCAGCACCAAAGCGGGGGGCAGGCGGGGGG
>NW_008794889.1:1749-3310 GCF_000699145.1 Aptenodytes forsteri | reverse complement strand
ACCCCCCCGTCGCCGGTAAGGGGAACGGGGGCAAGAAGGGCGGCGCGGCATCGCCGGCATCCCGGGGTGGTTGTGCCGAATGCGGGATGCGGAACCGGTCGCAGAGTCCGGTAAAGCCGCGGCGGTGCTCCGAGTGCGGGCGGCGGTGTCGGCAATCAGCCCGGCAGCAAGAACGCGGTGGGGAGAAGCCGCACCGGTGCGGTGACTGCGGCAAAGGCTTCAGCCGAGGGTCTAACCTTGCCCAGCACCGGCGTATCCACACTGGCGAACGACCTCACCGTTGCGGTGATTGCGGCAAAGGCTTCATCCAACGCTCCGACCTCGAGCGGCACCGGCGGGTGCACACCGGCGAACGGCCGTATCCTTGCGGTGACTGCGGCAAACGGTTCAGCGTCAGCTCCCACCTCGACCGGCATCGCCGTACCCACGCCGGTGGACCCGGTCCCCCCGCCCAACCCCGCGCCCGTCCTCGACCGCCTCCGCCGGAGGGGTCACCGGCTCCTCACCGTTGCCCCGAATGCGGCAAGAGCTTCGCCCAACGCTCCGCCTTGGCCAAACACCGCAAGACCCACAGCAGCGAGCGGCCTCACCGCTGCGGCGATTGCGGTAAGAGCTTCAGCCGAGGCTCCAACCTCACCCAACACCGGCGCATCCATACCGGCGAACGGCCATTTGCTTGCGGCGATTGCGGCAAAGGTTTCATCCAACGCTCCGATCTGGAACGGCATCAACGGGTACACACCGGTGAACGACCCTATACCTGTGCCGAATGCGGTAAGAGCTTCAGCGTCAGCTCCCACCTCGACCGGCACCAGAAGATCCACGCAGCCGAACGGGCGTCCTACCGTTGCCCCGAACATCTAGCCGGCTTCTTGGCCGCTCACCGTCACGGTCGCCTCTTCCAATGCGCCCAATGCGGGCGATGTTTCGGTCAAGGCGCCGCCTTGCTCAAGCATCAACGTGCCCACGGCGCCGGGGGAACGGCGGGGCAGCCCCCCAAGTGCCCGGATTGCGGGAAGAACCGGGGCGGCACGGTGGGGTTACGTCCCCGCGGTCAGCAATGTATGGATTGCGGGAGGGAATCGGATACCGGCGAAGGGGGAAACCGCCCCCGCTGTCTCTTTCCGGCGTTACCGCCGGAGAAACCCTATAAGTGCGGGGAATGCGGGAAGGGTTTTGGGCAGCGTTCGGCGCTGGTTAAACACCGGCGTATCCACACAGGAGAGAAACCCTACGCCTGCGGGGATTGCGGGAAGGGTTTCATCCAGAAGTCGGACCTCACCATCCATCGCCGGATGCCCCCCGGGGAGAAACCTTACCGGTGCGGTGAGTGCGGTAAATGCTTCAGCGTCTCCTCCAACCTCATCACCCATCAACGCACCCACCTCGGCGAGAAGCCCTACCAGTGCCCCGAGTGCGGCAAGAGCTTCATCCAACGCTCCGAGCTCACCATCCACCAACGTGTCCACACCGGCGAGAAGCCCTACAAGTGTCCCGAGTGCGGCAAGTGCTTCAGCCGTAGCTCCCACCTCAACCGCCACCAACGCACCCACGCCGGGGA
>NW_008794889.1:0-588 GCF_000699145.1 Aptenodytes forsteri | reverse complement strand
ATTAACGATTAATTAGGGGATGGGGGGGGGGAACACCCCCACCCCTCTTTAAATTTTTAACCCTTTTAACCAAATTACCACCTTTTTACAGCAGGAAGACGCATCCCGTCCCCACGGCGGAATGGGGGGGGGACGACACGGCACCCACTGCCACCCCTCAGATTTTGGGGCAGAGGGAAGCGAGTAAAATCAATTCCCCGCCTAATTAGGATGATTTTTAACGGCCTTTTCCCACCCCTTCCTCCTCCCGCTGGGTTTTAAAGCACCACCGAGCACAACCCAAAATTTACCAAATTTATCCTAGGCGCGAACTGGTAAAAACTGTAGCAGAAAAGGTGGGTTTTTTGTGGTTTTTTCCCCTTTTTTTGTGGTGTGTTCCCCTTTTTCTGCTGAGTTTCGCTCTTTTTGAGCAGATTATTTTGGGGGGTGGGGTGGGGGGGGTGGGCGAGTCCCATCTGGGATCGACGGGCGATATTTCTCTTCGAGTTTGGGGTTGTTTTATTTTTTTTACTACTGCTGTCGTGTGTCTTGTTCGTGGGTTTTTTGGCACAGCCGGGCGGTGACGATGCTCCCCAAGTGCCACCGGGG
>NW_008794888.1:11282943-11288755 GCF_000699145.1 Aptenodytes forsteri | reverse complement strand
GGCTGGGTCCCACAGCGTGGTCCCTGCCGGGAATCCCCCATGCCCTGCCAAGCCCCGTCCCAGTGGGATGTACCAGGGGAGACAAAGAGCACCTGGTCAATACTCTGTCTCCCCTCCACTCTTCCCTGCTGGCTTTTGCTGCAAGTGGAAAGTGTTGGGGAGGATTTCACAAGCTTTGTTTCTTTTTACCTGTGGTCTCTGCCTCCAGAAAAAGAATTTGGCTTCAGTAGGAGCTCTGGAAAAACATTATTTGGAGATGAGCCCTCTAGCCAATGAAACTTCATTAAGTGTTTTCCTTTCCACTTTTGGAGGGATGAAAGAGAGTTACTGTATTTTTCCCCTTGGCACAAAAATCTCTACCTCACCTATGAGAACGTACTATGGAGTTAAGTGAAAGAAACCAGGCAGGGTGAAAAGCAGAATTTGGTGACTTGGAAGAGAACTGTAATTACCATCCTATATATAATGTATATTGAAATATAACTTTTAATTGCTTGTAAACTAAGAAATTATGTATAGATTTGAAATACATACTTTAAAATCCTTACAGAATATATAATTACTTAGACAAAGTATAACTGTGACCATTTTAGGCAAAGAGCATACCCTATAAAAAATTAAATATAACTGAGATTATTCTAATGTCCTACTGCTCTCTAAATTTCTTTCTTCTGGTGGATTTGCTATCACATCTTTCTAAGAGTTTTCTCCTTCTTATTGCTGTGCATGTTTCTAGGCTAGCCTCTCACACGTTGATTTTCAAGGAAGGATTAGCTGGAATTTTTCCTGTAGTGCTACTAGTCTTCCAAGTGTTTAAATATGTTGGTGTTGAAGAGGACCTGGGTTGGCTCAGGACAGAGGCATAAATCACAGGATGCTCTGGATACACTGAAGATGCTGTGAGGGCGCAAACAAGAACCTTGCCCTGGTCTTGGGGTAGCAATGACAAGCTTGGCATCTGGGGCGAGGGAGAGATGTGAGGAGCCTGCCTAGCCTTTGGACAGAGAAAATTTGCAGGGAGAGAGCAAATTAAGTGGAGAGAGAGGTTGCCAGAGAAGAGATATCACAGGCGGGCATGCAGGGTAAATCACACTGAACAACAGGTTGCAGGAAATAAGGGCAAGGCACTGGCTAGAGTACAGGGCAAGGTAGAAGCAGGATTAGGAAAGGTTTTGAGGCATCATACCATGCTGCCTTCGATAGCCTCAGCATAACCAAGGCACTAACAGGGCTGACATATTAAGTTATTTTCCCTTTTCCAGGAATGAGCACATCATCATCTTCAGCAACAATTCCAGCAAGTAAGTAGAAGGCAGCAGTCAGCACAAATCCGCAAAGTTTTGCTGCTGTAGAAGTATGGTATAGCGGCCAGTTAATATAATCAGTCATATTATGGTGACAGCTGTAAGCCCTGCAACAAATTCCTTAGCAGCATACTCTGATATCTATTGAGGTATGTATACTATAATGATTAACTTGGGAGTTTTCATTTTATTAATGTCTGCAGTAAAGGACCCTACCATGACACTGTGTTATAATAAGGCAAGTACCTACCAGTGCAGTATTAAAGACGCACAGGCTATTGTAGTCTGCCTTTTTCTAACTTAGTCACTGATTTTGGCCACCCTCAATATACTTTTTTTTGTTTGTTTTGGTTTTAGTTGTATTAAGTAGAGTTAGATTGGGAGTGCTCAGTACGACAGATAATGAATTTCAGCCTTACTCTGTGTCCTCACTGTGATATCCTGCTGGATTGGGTAGGGAAAACAGTTACTATACAGACATTAAGCAAGCAAGACATAGCCATGTGCTCTCTAATTGCATCTATACTCTATAAAATATACCTGGTAGTTTCCTTTAGTAGAAGTATATATGAACTATTTAATATACGAACTACTTTATATATGAACTGGCTATTGCAAATTCATAGAAATCCTGATGTCAATATCTTTCATCTTTGTAGCAGGGGGCTTGTGCAACCCAAACCATTGTGGAACAAATTTGGCTAAATGTGTTGCTTTAAATAGCACTTTGATATGCCTGTGCCAGTATGGATTCTACTATAGGAACAAGGATTGTCACAGAGGTGAGTTGCAGAAGGGCAATCTATATTTTTAGTTGCTTCATACTGCTCAGGTGAATTTTTCTTCCCATATCCCTGGTTCTCATGTTATAACTGAAAACATAATCAGTCTGGGAAAGTGACTGCTGAATAATGCCTTGCTTTGCAGACAGCCACTGCTACAATGACCTAGATTGTTATCTCACAAAACAGTAACAGCCAAAGAGGCTAATGTGCTAGGAAAAGAAGGCAAGTTCTCTGTCAGGGGTACTGGAGATTAAAATGAGTGAAAAGCAGGAAAAAATGCAAGTGTAAACCTGACATCAATATTAATGTCCAGGATTTAAAAAAGCCCAAACCCATGAAGATCTCTGAACAACCGGCTTGATTTTCCCTATTGCTAAAGACTCATCACAGTCCTGTTGAAGTGTGTCTCTGAGATGCTGCTAACTGCCAAGCGTGTGAGCAAATGGGGCTTCTTATTTAAGTGCCAGCAGGCAGGATTTTCAAATTTACTTGTAAGCCTAAAGAAGCAGGTAGATACTGAATCACTTTCTCAGATATGGTGAACCACGTTAGCTGCTTAGTGGCTGCAACTGCAAATTTTAAGTCCTTAATATAGGTATTTTCTCACTAAATGCTGTAACACCTCAGATGGACTCTTTTGTTAGCTTCAGGCCATGCTTACAGTTTAACTTTATTCAGTTTCATAGTCTGGCCAGTTTGGTTGAGCCCAGTATCCTGCCTGCTTCCCAGTTAGCCAGAGTATGTCCTGAATTGTGGCTGAATTGAATGAGCAAACATTTGTCCCCTACTGATTCCTCCAGTATATAAAAAATAGCACTGATTGATTTCTGCATTGTATTTCCCCGTCTCTGAAGGCTGGAGAACTCTAAGATGAAACTTGACTTACTTGAATGCTTTCTAATTAATTAATATTCTCTGTTCTCATTCCAGGAAAAATATTCCCAGGGGTCATTACACTGGAAGAATTTTACAGTAAAAGTGTTCAACCTATAAATTCTGTGCAGTATGAAGAGGTGTTCCAAAATATAACAGAGTTTGTGAGTGACGATTTTTTAAACCTTTTCTGTGTATTTAATGCTTTCCTGAATGTCATGCAGACAGAGGGTATACATGCTGCCTTTAATGTGGAGCCTAGGAGAGTTTCACTTGAGAAATCTACTTCTTTCAAAGAATGCTTCACACTAGTTTAGACCTATTCATAAAAGACTTGAATTTTGCCCTCAGATGAGTACATGCATGGCTCTTGCTGAAGTGATGGGATGTACCTGAAATAAGTAATATCTGCATTTTTAGTGCCACTTCTATTCTGGGAACTTCTCTCATAAATTGCTCTGTATCTTTCACCATTCCCTCTCCAGAAACCATGGGGCTGAGCAAAGTTTTCCAACTCATTTAGTTTCTGATCTCTGCTGTTTGCTGAGGGCTCAGTAATACTCAGTGGTATGAGTAAAAATGAACAATTTTTTTTTTTAAGAAAGCCCTCATTTCCACACAGCACAAACTTTTCAGAATGGCTGTCCAGCTGTGTCTAAATACCTAAATAATAAGCCTCTTCCATAAGCATACCAGTATTAGTATTTTAATGCTATTAGTGAAATGGATATTACACATTTTGAGCGTTTTATGATTATAAATAAAATCTTGTAATGGATTTCCTGGAGAAATAAGATGAACAGTTTAATTTATACTGCCATGTTGAAACAAGTGGATTTGCTTATGTCACGTTCTGGAGGTAAGGAAGAAGAGATATGCAACTCTACCAGATGGCTGATCAAAAAATATTCACCAAATATTACTCAGAATTCATCAGAAATGGTTATCAAATTCTTCATGTTATTATATTGCTTCCTGTGAATGTTTTATCAGAAAGTAATCAAAAATTGTCCCTCCAGAATGTTAAAAAATATTTTCCTCAATTTTTTTGTTCAACGTTTTTTCATGACATGGCTACAAAGTGCATGATATGCAGCACTAGAATAGATATGTAATAGTATGCAAAAGTGAAAATAGCATAGAAAATAATTTTTATTTTATTACAAAGAGGGATAGTTTATCTTTCATTTCAGTTGACTTAGACATCTTATCCTTTTCTCATGGTGCCTCCTGCTTGTGTGGCAGTTGGAGGCAGCTGCCTCCGCCAGTTGTTCCCTGCTTCACATGGGATGAGGAAGAGCAGTGACTTTTCTACTGACCCCATCCAACCCCCAGTGCTTTCATCAGTGCTGTGCTTCTCCCCACAAGATCAACCCCTGACAATCCCACTTCACTGCATCTTAGGGACACATGCTATCTGTTAGGATGCCTACTTCTCCCTCTTCCCTCTACTTGTACGTAGGTTGGTACCGCAGAGATGCCCTTCTAAGCGATGAGTCTGCAAGGGAGTATCTGTAGCTATCCAGCCAGGCAACCCTAATGCACTGCCTGACAGTCATTCAAATCGTGTCTCTCCATCCCTCTACTGCTCTCCTATATTCCCTGTGTTACAGCACCATCCCACCACTCCTCTTCTGCAATACCTTGCATGGTGGATGTGACAGATCAGCCTGCTTTATTTGTGCCTATAGTAGCATGTTCTGGATTAAAACTTTACAGCTGAAGCCTCAGTCCTTCATGTGATGTTGATCTTTGTTTCTGTTTGCCTTTAACTCCAATTCATTTATCTTTTACAGTTTACAGATGCCTTCAGAAATTTAACAAGCTTTAGACAGACTGTCATTGTGGAAACTGAGTAAGTTTGCCAGTTTGGTTTTTGCACAGTGCGTGCTTCCCACACACCTAATTTTAATCTGTTTCCCGTGGAGTACTCAGTTCAAGAAAGGACATGGAATGGGTTCAGTTCAGTACGCCTCCTGTTAAATGAGGGCATTCTTTTTGTATTTTTAAAGTTTCTGGGATGCTGGCCCCATTTTTACCCCATGGATTTCCAATATGCCTGTGAAGGGGGCTGGCTGAGACAGCTCCACCGTGGATGTCCCACTTTTAGCACCATGTAGGTTATAGCACTGTGCTATAACTAGCAGTCCTGTGATATCTGACATGTCTCTGAAATTGTAAGTTAACTCTGAGGTTCCTATGAACAGGTTCTACTTGGAGTCCCAGTTTAATTTAAGAAACACCCTCATTACAGAAGCTCACTGCATCTCATTGTGCATTTACTGGTCTCCTGATGGCAGGCTGAGTGTCGTGGTTTAACCTCAGTCGGCAACTGAGCACCACGCAGCCACTCGCCCACTCCGCCCCCAGTGGGATGGCATAGAGAATCGGAAGAGTAAAACTGAGAAAACTCGTGGATTGAGATAAAACCAGTTTAATAATTGAAATAAAATACTACTCATAATAATAATAGCAATAATACTAAGAAGAATATACAAAGCACTGCAATTGCTCACTACCCGCCGACCGATGCCCAGCCAGTCCCCGAGCAGCAGCCCCCCCAGCCAGCTTCCCCCAGTTTATGTACTGAGCATGATGTCACATGGTATGGAATGTCCCTGTGGCCAGTTTGGGTCAGCTGTCCTGGCTGTGCCCCCTCCCAGCTTCTTGTGCACCTCCAGCCTTCTCGGTCAGTAGAGCATGGGAAGCTGAAAAGTCCTTGACCAGTGTAAGCACTGCTCAGCAACAACTAAAACATGGGTGTGTTAGCAACATTGTTCTCATCCTAAATCCAACACACAGCACTGTACCAGCTACTAGGAAGGAAATTAACTCTATCCCAGCCGAAAC
>NW_008794888.1:11275340-11282925 GCF_000699145.1 Aptenodytes forsteri | reverse complement strand
AAATAAATTGATAATATACAAAGCAAGTGATGCACAATGCAACTGCTCACCACCTGCCAACCAGTGCCCAGCCAGTCCCCGAGCAGCGGCTCCCCCCCGGCCAGCTTTCCCCAGTTCACGTACTGAGCATGACGTCCCATGGTATGGAATGTCCCTTTGGCCAGGTTGGGTCAGCTGTCCTGGCTGTGCCCCCTCCCAGCTTCTCGTGCACCTCCAGCCTTCTCAGTCGGTAGAGCATGGGAAGCTGAAAAGTCCTTGACTAGTGTAAGCACTGCTTAGCAACAACTAAAACATCGGTGTGTTATCAACTTTGTTCTAGTCCTAAATCCAACACACAGCACTGTACCAGCTACTAGGAAGGAAATTAACTCTATCCCAGCGGAAACCAGGACACTGAGCAAAGATGTTATTGAATGGGCTGTGGTGACTGTAGCTGTGGGCATAGGTCCTTTGCTGATCTAGGCGGACACTGTAAGATGTCCCTCTCTTCCCATCCCCATCTGTTACAGGTTAATGTCCCCAGAACTCTGCCAGCTTCTCTGTGAGCGCTCCCTAACCCACATCAAGCAAAACCTGGCATGCTAGCACACACAGCAGTGTAAACCCTTTCAGCAAACGCCATGGATTAAGCAGTTAAGCAGACTGTTGTTCTAGCGGAGTTGTGAGGCAGTAACTTCCAGCAGAGTGGTTGTGACAAACACATGGGGCACAGTAACATCCTAAGGCGCTACAGCAATCTACCACTTAAAGGTATTTTGTGTGCATATCCCAGCAGCACAAAGTTCAGCTGAAGAACAGGTAGTCACTGCTGTTCTCCATCTCACCCCAGGGACATTGCTGTCCAGCTGAACCCAACCCAGCTAGCATAAAATAAGCATAGATACCTCTACATTGCAAACAGACCCTTCTGAATTCATTGCAGTCATACTCTGAATTATCGTCACCATGCTTCAGGATGGTGTCATGCCTGGATGACACCACAGGCTGATGCGAGCATGTAAACGTTAGGGTCTAACAGATGAGGTCTTCCACAGTGCAGCTGGCTTGAGGTTAGCCCAGTAAAAAAATATCAGTTGTGTGCCAACAGCACACAAAGGAGTGATGTTGTTACCATTAAATCCAACAGCCTTTGCTTACCAGCTACCTATTTACATCTGGATCTACTGAAAAGATGGCCATTAATGTATTCCTAAGCAAGACTTGAACTCATTTTTGGGTGTCTTAGCAACTGCCTACATTGTGGGATGAAAGAAGCTAGGGGAGAGAGGGAGGTTCGGCAGAAATCTTCTCTTGTCTTTGCATCTAGCCTGCTATCCATATGGATTATATGAGACTTTAAAATTATGCTATCTGTACTTTTCAGAACTCTAAAAGGACAAGCTTCTTTTCCGCTGAATGTAACGGTGACAAACCTGTTTATAGAGAACTCAGTTGTAAATGAAGTGGCAGTTGGTTCTGCAATAAAAAATGCAGGAAAAAAATGGCCTTTTTTCTCTGGGTACAAAGGTATGTAATTCCTTACTGTGGAAGTAAATAATTGGTAGAAACAGAGGTTCCTATCTTCAAAGCTGTTTAGAACATTTCTGTGTGCAGCAAAGCCCATCAGAGCATAAGCCTTGTTGATTTTAAGGAGCTGAATGTTCAATCTTAGGTAATTTTGAAGACTCAACCATTCAGTGCTGGGCTTTTTTGTTGTATTAAGGCTTTCTACTTCCTGTGTAAAGAAAAGAAAGACAATACTTATTCCCAAGTATGCAATGGCATGTTGATTTTAACCTGCTGAGTGTTAAATGGCTGGAAAAATCAGGACAAAATATATACAGACATATATTGTGCTTCTGAGAATAAGCCAGTATTTTACTGGCAAAACAGGATGAAACTCTCTTTAGACTTCTTCTTCCATAATTAAACATGGTAATTGAAATGAGGCCTCACTGATTAGCTACTAAGCTAAGTGATTCATTGGCCTAAACCAGTAAAGTCTTGCATTACTAAAAGTCTAATACTTGGAGAACGATTTTCTAAATAAAATATGGATCTTTTTCTCTTTTTTTTAATATGCTTCTATTTTGAAATCAGTTTTCACAAAAGGCATAGCTAATAATTAAAGGAGTCCATTTCATGGCTTATAGCCTGAGTTTGGTCTTTGAAGGTGACTGTATCCACCTCAACCATGACATTTCCTGTGTGCTAGTCCTAAACGTGAGGGGGAAATAGAAAAAACCTGAGCGCTAACAAAGCACCAGTGTAATCACATCTCATCCACTGCATGCCACCCGCTGAGCTTTGTAAACCATTGCCACCACTGGGACATGGATCTAAAGAGCAACATGCTGGGCAAACAGCATACTAATATTGCTCATGAAATGAGCTGCATGCCCATAAACATTTACATCTATGTAGAACTGTATGGGATCTGGGCCTCACAGTTCAGTTGTAGAAAAAACTAAGGGAATAGTGCTGGGGTTTTTCTGTAGTTTTTTTAAGGTGAGTCAGAAAGTCAGTGTTCAGAATATGAACTTATGGGTAGAATTTCCCTCTTCATGGACTGGGGGGCAGGAAGGTTTGGAGGCAATTGTAGGAGGCTGAGAAACAGAAGGTCAGAAGGTGGGATGGAAACAGGACCTTAACTGGTAAAGAGCAAGGGAAAAGAAAGGGCTGGTCCAAATGCCTGCAGCACCAATGTCCCCAAAAAAGGTTTTTTTCAGAATTGCTAAATAATTGCTTTATGATTTACTGAGCAAGTACACCGCTTTCTATGAAATGATATTATTAGTACTCAGTTTGCTTCCTGGCTGTTTCTCTTTTAAAGAAACAACCTATTGTGCTGTTTTTAATTGTGATACCCAAACCACATCCTGCGAAGAAAATGTGTTTCCAAAATGCATATGCAAAAGTGATTTCTCAAAGACAGAATGGGATGATCGTTCTTGTTCAGGTAAGAACCTTGCTATTTTATCTGTCCCTGAAAGGCTGACCTGGTTATTCCCTGTCTCAGTCCCTTTTTGAAAAAGGCGGTCTGCAAATGTGCCGATCTCTAAAAATCAGGGAATGTGTGTCTTATTAAGAAAGCCATAGAAACTCATTCTCACGTTTCACTTTAAACACATCCCTAATTCTATTCCAGTAGAATAAACTACTAAAGCCTGAGAAAATTATCACTGAAACCAGTGAGTGATCAACTCTTTAAATGCATTGTTAAACTCTTGGTAAGAATTGAAACCTAAATAGGTAAAGGATGGAACAAATTGACTCCTATATTCACAGCCTTCTCTGCTAGGACATATTTTGGGAATAAATTCTACATGCTACCTGGAGGCAGCTATGGGGATGCTGACAGAACTGGAAGTCTCACGATGCACTACAACGATCTGTTAGAGCTCTGGCCCTTGTTGGTAGTTCTAGGATTGCATTACCTGTGTTTAGACTGGTTTTTGTGGGAAGAATGGTTTACGTGATTTTTAGGAACTGTTAGTTGTTGGGGTTTTATTTGCTTGTTGCTTTTGAATCTCTTAATGAGTACTCTATTTATGTTTTTAGCTATACTCCACAGCCCTGAGATGTACCTTATTTTCTTCTTATGAAAACTAAAATTTTCACACCACAGAAAAAAAGTCTAAGATATGAGATTTTAAGAAAAACAACAAATATTGCACACACTCATGATAAGATCATGAAAGCTGGCTACAATAAAGGCCAGTGAGATGTGATCCAGTGTAGGCTTCTGTGGCCCCTAACCTGTCTAATCTGATCCAGTTTTAGATCAGTGGCAATACAAATCATCTGCTGTGAGATCAAACTGCAGGTCATTGCTTGCCTATGTAAGATGCAGCCTAGCCAGATTTCCATTCTGATGAAGCTGGATGGTTTAAACAAAGACCGTTTACTTTTAATTTTGTGATTTTGTATTTCAGTTTCTGTTCTACATAGGTATAGCCCTAAAAAAAGCCATTCTGGTGCTTTGAAGCACAATAAAGTTGTGTGTATTTACAGTGCAATAAAAAAAAAAAGAGGGGGCGGAATTTTCTCCAATGCTGATCTTTTTGGGGCTATCTTCAATTCACTCCATATTTTTTCCCTCTGAAAAATACAGATTGCAATAAAAACTGTTCTGCAGAAGAAAACAAGTACTGTGCAAAAGAAAAAGGGACTCCAACATGCAAATGCATGCCTAACTTTGAAAATAAGAATGATAAATGTGTGTCGTGAGTACTCAGCTTTTTCTTGTGTTCCTGTATTCTAGGCAAAGATAGGGGAGAAGAACATCTAACACAGGGTCACCCTCAATCTAGAACAGCCTGCAGCTATGTGAATCAGAGAGGTGCCTAAGGTGGCTAGCAGGCGGACAAATTCCCATGGTGTCACAAGTTATGGCATTTTAACTGCTTGGCATTAGCCATTGGTGTGCACTCATAATACCTCAGAGGAAAGTCAAGGAGATCCAAGATCATCTGTGAGTCAGTGGAGAGGATAAACTACTTCACGCTTATTTTGTGGGTTGCCCACATAAACATAAACTATTTCCTCAGAGTAATTGAGCCATGGGAACTGGTATGCTGAAGCGTTTAGTATGCAACAGGCGTTAGAGCAAGACTTGCCTCAAATCCCTGAAAAGTTTCCACTGATATCAGCTGGGGACTCTGTTTCCTGATAACTTTCAGACCTATGTTATTTTGTCTTGGTTTTCCCTCTGCGGGTATTTCTGTCAGCTCAGGATCAGAACAGAGCCGTGGTGTTTGCTGGTGAAGCTGAGTTGGTGACTGGTTGTGCTCTGCTGCCATGGATAAACAGAGGGACCTTACTCCCCATATCCATTAATTCAGCTCTTTTTGTAGTTATTGCTGCTACACACTGAACACTTTTTACTGTAAAGTCAAAATATTTTAAATATAAAAAACTAGTATGGGAGGAAGATAAAGAGCTGCCAGTCATTACAGACCTTATATTGAGGCTTTTGATAAAGACAGTGGGTAGCAATTCCAACTGGCTCAGAGGTGTAGGGCTTAGTTCTTTGGAGAGATTAGGCCCTTTTAACATTTTTCAGGCTGAGAATCTGAAACTTTGAGTGCCCAGCTCACCAATCATTCTAAAAATCTCAGATTGTTTTACTCTAACAATGAAACTAAACAATTCAATATTAAGATAGCATTAAAGAGGAAACCTGTAATGAACGCACCTTGCAGAGAAATTGCTGATAAAAGGTGGAAATATACTATTGTTTTGTGATCATCTGCTTAATGACATGATCTTTCTTTTCTTTCTTTCCCCTTTTTTCTCTCATGTAGTTGTCCAGTGGGCTACTCTGGAGAGAACTGCAAGAACAGTAAGTACAAGAATTTCTGATTTTTAATTACAGCATGGAAAAATACCCAGTAATGTTTAATCTGGCTGAGAGAAAAAAAAAAACCAAGTAGAAGCCTTTAGGGGTGCCATCATCCTGTATAGATAGCAGGATGTTAGAAATGTTAGAAAAAAATGAGAGAAATTCCACTGTCGTCTGGAAGGAAAAATCCTTCTTGAAGCTCACGTTCAGACAGACAGTAGCCTTTCCTCTAATGACCTTTACATTAAGGCCAGTAGTTTTTAGTCAAACACAGGCTATTTGATAGAAAAACATTTAGTCCTCATCTAAAGACATGCAATGCTGGACTCAGCACCACTAATGGATTAGTTTCTCCTGTAATTAATCACTCCCTCTATTAAAACATCAGTGGATTACTCTTATTTGAAATGTTTCTGCTTTAATATCCAACCACTGGTTCTTGTTTGTGCTTTACCTTGCAAGCAAGCATTGCGTAGTATCTACTATTCTATACTGGTGAAGAGATGATAGCCCCAACTGTGCTATCCCATAATTGTAATCATCTGGACAAGCTAACCAGACGGGCCTTCCAAAGCTTTTTCCCTTTTCTGAGTCAGTTTTGCAGCTGTTCGCTGCACCTTCTCCAGTTTCCGCCATCGCATTGATTAGGAGAGGACATTCTTCATACCTTCTAGTGTTTGCATGTGCCTAAACTCAGAACATCTAATACAGTCAAAGGCAGGTTGAAAAATGAACAGTTATGGTTCTTCACTTCTCAGAACTCCTTTAGCTTTATTTGAGGAAAAGGTATGTCCTCATGTGGCCCTTTGGAGTCTCACACTGCTGCATTCTTAAACTTATACATGTTTAACATGCCTGTGTCTGCAGCTGTGAGATCTTCAAGTGTTTTCTCCTGGTTTTGCCTAAAAGTTTTGGAGGTTGGCTAACGGTAGTTGTAGTGCAGCACAGAGAATCTTGCTGGGTGTAAATGTTTGGCAGGAAGGATATTTTTCATCACATGGAACATATTTTTCTAGAGAAAGTTTTGGGAATTTTAAGGCCTTTTTCATAAAGCAAATGAAAATGCTAAATCAGCACAAAATCAACACATTGTGAATCTAAACACGAATTTGGGACCTGCTAATAATAACACCATTAATAGCCTCATCTTCTCCATATGGCACTTGGTGGGTACTGATGTAAAAAGTTTGCTGAGCAATAACCAAGGATACTTTACACGTGTTTGGCATAATGTTCTTTTGAGAAATCATATTTCCTGTTGTCTCGCTGTATGCTCCTGTGATTAAATGTGCTGGATTGTTCTGCTGGTAATGGCACAGTTGGTGGTTTCATGTTGTGTGTCTCCAGTATAGGCATTCAGTATACTAAATGGCAGACTCATAAATCCAGACTGGAATCTTCAAGTAGGTACCACCAGTAAGGTTGGCTAGCTCAAGAGACTCTTACTCTTCACACGCTTACCTTGAAATTATGCCCTGCAGGACACAATTCTACTTTTTTTTTTTTCCTTACCATGGCTATGCAGAGCTAAGACTAGGTTTTAGTAGCAATTCCGTTCACAGTTGAAGGAAGATATACAGAATCCAGGTCTTCCTCCCTTAGTCATTCTGGTTCTGCAGCAAGATCAGTGAAAATTAATTTTCCTTGCCAAACATTTATTCAGATAGGGGATATTTATGCAGTGTTCATAGTGCCATATAATTGACATCTCAAATCAGTGTGCCTTATGTGCCTAGAGCATGGGTAGAGCCTATCTGACACCTAACTACATATTTTAGCAGCAATACTAGTTTAAGCAACTCCTATGCCCTCCCAGTCGTTCCTGTCCCTCAGCTAACTGGAACAACTGTGTGAAGCCATTCAGTGCATGGGATTAGGAACCTGAGCTGGGATCAAAATAGCCATCCAGAAGACACGGTCTTTAATGCAGATCAGTTCCTCCATTTACACCTTTCAGTGTCCGCAGATAGTTGTACTGAGACAGCACCAAAAGCCTGGGAATGAATAACATCTTTCTTTCTGTTTTTTAGGCTTTCTTTTCTTTTCTTTTCTTTTCTTTTCTTTTCTTTTCTTTTCTTTTCTTTTCTTTTCTTTTCTTTTCTTTTCTTTTCTTTTCTTTTCTTTTCTTTTCTTTTCTTTTCTTTTCTTTTCTTTTCTTTTCTTTTCTTTTCTTTTCTTTTCTTTTCTTTTCTTTTCTTTTCTTTTCTTTTCTTTTCTTTTCTTTTCTTTTCTTTTCTTTTCTTTTCTTTTCTTTTCTTTTCT